>NC_081407.1:390942228-391248478 GCF_030272615.1 Cryptomeria japonica | reverse complement strand
ATGAATAATAGGTCAAAACAAAACAAGATTTAATGGGTTTAGTTAACATCTAGAATGCACATAGTCAAACTCTAATACATCATATGACTCAAATACTATCCCATTATATGAATTAAAACATGGCAAAAACATATCGGTTCTAGGAATAAAAGAGGTAATTTATCAGCTCATCACTTCACATGTCCCTGCCCATCGAGATGCATCCTTCCCATGTCTGGTAGTTTATCCAAATCCATCTTCCTATCCACGGGATGTATCCTTCCCATCTTTGGAATCCTAACCAAATCCATGTCCCACTCTTGGCAAGAGATGTCAGTTGGCCATGTGCAAGTTGTTTGCATGATTGAGCTTTTTGCTCTGATTTTTTATCTTGTCTACCAAGATTGTACCTGTTCAGGGTTGCCTTGATTATCCTATATCTCGGCATGTCTTGGTTGGTGTATAATGGGGCATTATTTTTGTTGTATGGTGTGTTTGATGGTTTATCTTGTACGATCCTACAGTCTTGCATTTACATCATCATTGATGTTTGCGAACCTGTGTACATGGAGATACCTATTGTTTGAGAGTCTAGTCCATGCCTCAAATATTCACAACATCTTCCTTCCTATAATCAGTGGTGTGGATAATCTATGGCAATATCAAAACTAGGTTTGCTCTCCACCTCTACACAACAAGAAATATCATCCACTCCATTTCATTCATTCATCCCATTTCACCCATTTATCTTGGAGACTCCAATTTATTCATTCATTCCCCCTTCATCATCTGCATCTTTTCATTATCTAGTCCTTCTATCCATTTCGAGAGTACACCCGTGTTCTTAGAACCTGCATATCCTCTTGAGGGGACATACCACTACTTCCTTGTCATCCTTCCTCATCTCACTTATGACCAGGGCATCATGCTACTAGTCCTTATCCTTTTCATCCACTATTTTCTATTCTTATTTGATATAACATCACTTCATGACGCTATATAAAAGAGAGGCAAAATGTAGATACCAAAAATTAATTAAATTAATACTTAATTAATTTAATGTTGTCAACATAATTAACCAATTTAATTGTGTTAATTCCATTTGTCTCAAGGTTAATTAAATCAAATCAATCTTATCTCTATATTCCAATAATTAATTTATCAATAAATTTATTAATTTCCACAATCCTCTTAGTTTTTGATTAATGAAAAAGTAGGTTTTGAAGGGGCCCTGAAACCCTTTACAAGCAATACTTAAACAGCAAAGCCATGAGAAACTGAACCAAAAAGAAAAAACAGCAGAAAATTGAAGAAAACCCACAAAAGCCCTGAAAAGCCAGCAGGCCTTCCAGGAATCAGATCTTTTCTAGGGCTTTAGCCAGGGTGTTGCTAATTTCTTGCAACTCTTTGATGTTGTCTTTGAAGTTGGGTGGATCCTTAGCAGCAGCAGCCACAGCTTTCATGATACTGGCCCTGGTTCTCTTTGTAGTCCCGCCTGTCGGGGTAGCATCACCACTTCCAGTCTGGATGGTCTCCTCCTCCAAGTCAAGATCCACAACCGGTTTAGGGGTATGGTCAAAGACCTTGGTGATGTCCTCTAGGTTTTTGGTGACAGCAGAGAGGATACTTGGGATAACAATCCTCTTAGTTAATTACTCCTAATTAATTAACTTAAGTGATTCCTACAAATCACTTTTCCTAATCCCCACTTAGCCTAATTAATTCTTCTAGAATCACGCTTATCGTTATTCTCCTATTTCATATTCTTCCACTCATTCTCTCTCCTCATGTCGCATCCTCCTAACTTTCCCACTTGCAATCTAATCACTCATTAAGCCCACCTAATTAATCCCCTTAATAATTTGCACATCCCTAATCATGGGTCAACTTTGATCCTTTCAAGGAAATTTAAATTCTTTGAATCCCCATGCATCCTCTTATTTTGGAATTTTTAATTCCTCTCCTCTTTCTCCAAGGAATTTTTTATTCCTTTTTCTCTCCCCAATGTACTTGGGAGCTCTTCCCCATGTACCTTGAGGAGTGTGGAGACAAGAAATATCTCTATGGCTTATCTCATGAGTCCCACACGTTGTCCTCTCAATCCTCTCCTACTCTTTCTTTCAATCCTAGCCCTTCATCCCAAATAAATCTTGGCCCTTCATTTTGGCCTCCTCAAATCTATAAATTGGGGTCTCTTCCCCTCATTTCCATATCCACTTTTCATCTAATCTTATGTTGTTCATTTGAGATTCAAAATCATCCATCATAATATCAAAATCTTCCCTCATCTAATCCATATCCATCGTCATTCAAATCCAATCCAAATCCACTAATATTGTTGTGTGTGGAGAGAAATACATGATCAAGCAAAGAGTCAATCTAAACAAGCTAAGGAGGGGCACATCTTTGGCTTCATCAAAGGCTCTATCAGAGGAACAAGTGAGCTCTCATTGCTAGGTATAAGGTTATTTTCATGCTTTTATTTGAATGTTTTATGTTTATTTGGATTTGAACTAACCTTCTAACCCTTGCAAATATTTCCCTTGGTTCAATATGTATATATATATATATGTGTATATATAATTGTAGTGTCATAAAATTTTGACCCTAGCAATTTACGACTGTGTTAGGGTCCTTATGCATGCAAAATCGAATCCTCTAGCCTGATCGGAGACCAGAGAGTGCTCAGCTTGTGAAAATTGCTTCTCCTTTGGCCTCTGCATCACTCTGTCCACACTTTGCCCTAGAGAAAGGGGTAGAACAGGGGCGTGGCACCCCTGTCCCCCCTTGGATAGGGTTGTGGAACCCTTTTCCTCCTAGGACAAGGGCATGGCGCTTCTGTCTGTGCCCTATTTTGGGGAAGGACCTTTCCAGTGCAAGCATTGTGGGTTGTATAGTGAGCAGGAAATCTCCCTGATGTCGACCCATGATGAAATTCAAATCCTTCAAACATGTATTTAAGGGGGCATGCACTCTCTCATTTTCATAGGTTGAGAGGTTCAATAAGTGGGAGAGTTAAAAATTGCAGAGATTCGAGTTGCATAAGTGATCAAGCATTCAAGCATTCTTTTCCAGCATTGAGCATTCTCAAGCCTCCCTTCAAGGCTAGGTGTTGCATTCAAGTCAAGGATTCAACCATTGAAGAGGAGATCCCTTTCAACATTCAATTCCACACAAGCATTTCTATCAACATTGCTACTACAACCTCCCTTGAGGTTGCAGGTGTGCAATTGTACTTTCAGATTCGGGCTTCATTTGCGGAGGTGAATAAACCATTTTCATTTCGCATTTTTTCGGAGTACTGTGTACATTTCTGCCACAGTCTGAGTAATTTTTCATCAAATTTGTAGGGCGACTTTGTCTCGACATTTTACTGCTAAATCTAGGTGCACAACTTCATCCTATATTCAAATCTCAAGTTATAATTGATTCTTTGTCACTTTTGCATTACATAATTTAATCAATTTCCATTCCAAATCAAACAAAAAGGAATAAGGAGATCATCATAACAATCTTAATTCATTCAAAATTTAATCTCTCATCTTTTTTTGTAAATTGGATCTAGTGAATTACCCCTCATCTCCCTAATGTAATGGTGAAAAGTGCTTGAAGGATAATCAATAGTGAAACTCCCATCTCTCTTTGAGGGAAAGGGTTAGTTTTCCTCTTGATCTATCACTCATAATTTTCCCACCATCACAATAATATGTATATATATGTATATAATATGTGTATGCACGTATGTATATATATACATATATATATAATACAAAATATATATTGTCTTTTGATATCTTATTACATTGTATTCCTACTCTCTCTCTCTCTGTGGTTCCCACATAACGCCTAATGACATCATGTAAGGTCCCTTAGCACACATATGACCCCTTAATATTGTATGATGTCCTAAGGGGTCATATGATGTTCTAACACATGTGGGGCCTCATTAGGACCCCACATGACCCCCAATGATGCCATATGACCCCTTCAGACCATGTATGATATCATAAGGGGTCAAATGGTGTCTTAAGGGGTCATATGGTGTTGTAACACATGTGTGGCTCAATTAGAACCCCATGTGACCCCCTAATGACATCATGTGACATCTCTTCCTCTCCCCCCATCTCCCTCCCTCCCTTTTTTATTCCTCTCTCTCTCTCTCTCTCTCTCTCTCTCTCTCTCTCTCTCTCCCTTTATCCCCCCTTCTCTCTCTCTCTCTCTCTCTCTCTCTCTCTCTCTCTCTCTCTCTCTCTCTCTCTCTCTCTCTCTCTCTCTCTCTCCCTTGGGACCCCACATAAAACCTAATGGCATCATGTGACCCCTTGACAGACCACATGACTCTTTAGGAGCATATGATGTCCTAAGGGGTCATATAATGTCCTAATGGGTCATATGGTGTTGTAATACATGTGTTGCACCACTAGGACCCCACATGACCCCTAACGACACCATAAGACCCCTTAGCACACTGCATGACCCCTTAGGACCATAAAATGTCCTAAGGCATCATATGGTGTCCTAAGGAGTGATATGGTGTCCTAAGAGGTAATATGGTGTCCTAAGGGGGCAATGTGAACCATTATTATGATATACGACCCCTTAGGACCCCACACGACCCCTTAGGACCCCACATGACCCCTAACGATACCATATGACCCCTTAGCACACCATACAACTCCAAGTAGGACCATATGATATCCTAAGGGGTTTTATGGTTTCCTAAGGGGTCATATGTTGTCCTAAGGTGGCAAGATGAACCATTATTACAATAGAAAAAAATAGTATTGATACTACTCACAAAAATAACAAACCAGCATGCTCCCCCTCTCTCCCTTCCTCCATACCCCATCCCTTTCTCTCTCTTCTTCTCTCCATCCCCCCTCTATCTCCCTTCCTTTCCAACCCTCTCTCTCTCCCCCTCTCTCTCTCTCTCCCTTAGGACCCCACATAACACCAAATGACATCATGTGACCCCTTAGCACACCACATGACCCTTTAGGAGCATATGATGTCCTAAGGGGTCATATGGTGTCCTAAGGTGGCAAGATGAACCATTATTACACTATAAAAAGAAGTACTAATACTGCTTACAAAAATAACAAATCAGTATGCTCCCCATCTCTCCCTTCCTCCATACCCCATCCCTCTCTCTCTCTTCTTCTCTCCCTCCCCCCCCCTCTCTCTCTCTCTCTCTCTCTCTCTCTCTCTCTCTCTCTCTCTCTCTCCCTTAGGACCCAACATAACACCTAATGACATCATGTAACCCCTTAGAACACCACATAACCCTTTAGGAGCACATGATATCCTAAGGGGTCATATGATGTCCTAAGGTGGCAAGATGAACCATTATTACAATATAAAAAGCGAGTACCAATATTACTTACAAAAATAACAAATCAACATGCTCCCCCTCTCTCCCTTCCTCCATACCCCATCCCTCTCTCTCTCTCTTCTTATCTCCCTCCCCACTCTTTCTCTCTCCCTCCCCTCTCTATCTCCCTTCCTTTCCCATCCTCTATCTCTCTTCCTATCTCCCTCCCCACTCTTTCTCTCTCCCTTCACTAATACATTTGGACTAGATTTTCAACCGAGGTTTCTAACGGAGAAGGTATATTGTGGCCAAATTTGATTTTTTTTGCAAAAATGCCCGCATTCGTCGTAATTCCGATGAAAATTTCCCATTTGGTTTCGACGAAGAAGGCATTAGCAATGAGAATTTTCTTTTTTCCAAAAAAGTGCTCGAGTTCGTCGTAATTCCGACGACAACGGCCATTATCTTAAAAAAAGAAGAAGAGGGGAATTCATTTGTATTGCAAATTTCCCATGTACGGGTCCGTGGTGACTTTGACCCCCAAGAACATCAAACCTGCGTCGAAGGCATTTGTGGCTTTGCTTGCAATCCCACGTAGGAGGTAGATTCAAATTGCCCTAGTTTTTAATTTCATGTTGCAAAAAATATACATGTGGTGGTTAATTGCCCTAGTTTAATCTTGTAAAACCATAGAACCATGATTGAGGAGTGAGCGTTCAATTTTATAGAAGCAATCCCTTCCTCTCGTATATGCACATGTTGATTATTCACATAGATCGCATCTCTTTGCGGCATTGTATCAAACAATTCACGAGCCTTTTCCATGTTTCCACATTTTGCATTCATGTCAAGCAGGGCATTTGCAAGTACAACACCTAACAAAATTCCTTTATCCGTTATGCTTTGATGGATGTCCATACCCTGTTCCAAAGCTCCCATTTTTGCACAGGAAGGGAGGATGTTGGCAAAGGTTGTGGAATTTGGCTTTATGCCTTCCAATTTCATTTGCTTGAAAGTGTCTAAAGCCTTTTTGACAAATCCATTTTGTGCATATCCAGCAATCGTTGTAGTCCATGAGACAACATTTCTTTCAAGCATTCTATCAAACAGTTCATGTGCCTTGTCTATGCTTCCACATTTTGCATACATGTCTACCAGGGCAGTTGCAACTACAACATCTGACAAAATTCCTCTATCCTTTATGCTTCGATGAATGTCCATACCTTGTTCCAAATCTCCCATTTTGGCACAGGCAGGGAGGATAGTAGCAATGGTCATGGAATTTGGCTTTACACTTGCCGATTGCATTTGCTTGAAATTTTCTAAAGCCTTCTCAACAAATCCATTTTGTGCATATCCGGTAATCATTGCAATCTAAGAAACCACATTTCTTTGAGGCAATCCGTCAAACAGTTCCCATGCCTTGTCTATGCTTCCACATTTTGCATACATGCTAACAGAGCAGTTGCAACTACATCTGACAAAATTCCTCTATCTTTTATGCTTTGATGGACGTCCATACCCTATTCCAAAGCTCCCATTTTGGTACAAGCTGGGAGTACGCTGACAAATGTAACTAAAGAAATGCAATGATCAGCTCCAAAGACATCAAACCACTACTAACAAAACCGAGAGTCTAAAATATGATAGGGAATAGTGTGAGCTGTCCTGAAATAAAATATTTTATTTTCAATTTCAATTTCAACTAAAACATAATTACTCAGCCATTTAATGTTATTAATAAGTGTTTAATTTATGAAAGAGATAAATGGTTGGCCACAAGTACATGAGTTACTAAATGCACACAAATAAGTGAATTTGATATTCAAAACTATCTACAATGAATTCAATTCTTGTCCATTAGTCATTTATGTTTGCAATAAGCATCTTTCTTTGTTTTTCTTATCTTTATTCATAGTTATGTGCATATTTCACATTCTATAATTAGGATATCAATTGCTATGGCTGAACACTAGCATGATGTTTGTGTTGTGGTATAGATGCATGGAAACATAATTATGGGATTGTTATATTATAGAGATCATAAATCTAGATATCGCATATTAGTTCTAGTTCTTCTTGGATTGAGTCTAAAGTTGACATACAGTCATAAAGCCATTATTAGTAGATCTATCCATTTCTAGTAAAGACAATTGAGAAAGTCATTTTGATATTGAGAGTTTCTTAACTGTTTACCTATTGATCATTATTAAGCCATAATATTTAGGTCTATTTATCTCTCTTGCAAAACCTCTGTAAGTGTCCTAGATTGTCCCTACTACTCACTCTTAAATGAAATAGTGGAGTTCTAAAGATTTGTTGCACAAGATGGTGTTGAACGTATCAACAAGGCTAGCATGGAAGGCATGTTCAAGCTTCCACTTGTACAACTTACAACAAATGATTTGTTGATAGAAGAAATTTTTGAAATACGGATACAATCGAAAGACAAGTAAGTACATACAAACCTCCTCAGTTGAAAGTAAAATCTGTGTATAAAAAGAGTACATTGAGTCCCAATCCATAAACACAATAGAGATACCGATGGAGACTTAATTGGATGTAGCATGTCGCACCAAAGTTGTTAGAGTATGCTAAGCTAGTACATAATGTTTCCTAAAGCCACATTAGTATTTTACCTAGATCATTATCTACCAAAACTAACTATAGTAATCCTTTTGAGGTTTCATTTCATGGTGCTAGATCTTCATTTAGTTCCACTTCTTGTTGGAGAAAAGAACAATTATTTCTTGAGGTAGATGAATATCCCATCAACAAAGGATAAGACCCTTTCTAGAATATAACAAATTCTACTCCAACAAAAGATCATGGGGTTTTCACTAGAGATATTGAATAAGAGATAGACTTCTACTGCTGCATTAAAAGCATTGGCATGTTCTTCATTTATTGATGTAAACTCTCTGTGACGCCACCACAACCAACAAAGGTGTAAAAAGTTGTTTGCAATGCATGGATTTTTAGGATTGTCCTGTGAGAAAACAGAATTAAAGTATGGAAGCAGGATCTGCCAGCTCCTAAGTGAATCTTGATGAAAAATAACTGTAAAATATTTGGGCGAGCTTATATGCAAAAACTCATGCTTCCTAATGGGTTTATGTACAGAAAGAAGCACGAATTAAGTGGCAAAGGGGATTCTGGAAACAAGAGGGACAGAGAGGCAGTGGAAGTGAAAACTTCTGGTGTTGTGTCTGCTCCATCTCAGAATGGGAATAGAGAAGGTGTTGTAAAAGGAGCTAAGAAGGGTGTTGGAAGAAGTGGGGGTGTTTAAATTCCCCCATTTAAGCTGGATCAAATGATGAAAGATGTGGAAGAGAAGAGCAGTGTGGAATACCAGCGCATGACATGGGATGCCCTTTGGAAGAGTATCAATGGGTTAGTAAACAAGGTAAATGCATCTAACATCAAGAACATCATTCCAGAGTTGTTTGCAAAGAATCTCACCTATGGGAGGGGTCTATTTTGTAGGTCTTGTATGAAATCCCAAATGGCATCCCCTAGATTTACAAATGTTTTTGCTGCATTGGTTGTTGTGGTAAATACAAAATTTCCTGAAGTTGGCAATCTGCTTTTGCAAAGAATTATTTTGCATCTTAAGAGGCCATACAAATGCAATGACAAGCACATGTTGATAGCAGTAGCCAAATTCATAGCTCATTTAGTGAATCAACAAGTTGCACATGAGATCATTTCCTTGGAACTTCTCACCCTTTTACTAGAGAACCCCATAGATGAAAGTGTAGAGGTTGTTGTTGGGTTAGTGAAAGAATGTGGTTCTTTGTTGCAAGACCTTTCACCCAAAGGTCTCTATGGGATTTTTGAAAGATTTAGAGGTATTCTCCATGAGGGGAAAATTGACAAATGAGTACAGTTTTTAATCGAAGGCCTTTTTGCATTTCGCAAAGCTAAGTTCAAGGGTCATCCAGCTGTGCGTCCAGATCAGTTAAAACATGAAGTTTTCCTGGAAGATGAACTTGATCAAGAAGCTGGTTTGGATGTTTTCAAGCCAAATCCTGATTTCTTAGAGCATGAGGCAACCTATGAAAAACTGAAGAAAGATATCCTTGGAGATGCTTCTTCAAATGAAGCAGAAGGGGAGAATGATTCAGGTGATGATGATGATTCAGATGATGATTCAGATGATGATGATGATGATGATGATGATGATGATGATGATGATGATGATGATGATGATGATGATGATGATGATGATGAAGAGGAAGGTGAGGAAGCATTGAGAATATAGGATGAGACAGAGACAAACTTGGTCAATTTAAGACATACAATTTATTTGACAATCATGTCAAGTGTTGATTTTGAGGAAGTTGGTCATAAGCTACTAAAGATCAAGCTTGAACCTGGTCAAGAGAGAACATAACTTCATTATTATGGTCTTCTTGGGAAAAGCTTCTGTATGATCAATAAAATTTATGAGGAATTTTTTGATAAGTGTTTTGTACAATAGTATTCTATGATACACAAACTAGAAACAAATAAACTATGTAATGTTGCAAAGTTTTTTGCCCACTTACTTGGTGTAGATTGTGATAATACTAGATCAATGAATCCTATTATTTATTGAGTATTTCTTGTTTTCCATGTTGTGTGATGTACCATAAGCAAACTAGAAATCTAGATTCAATAAGATGCTTTGTTCAATGATGATAATTTCTATTTTCTTGCTTGTGAAGAAAGACCATGTCAGACAATATCAATGAACAACAAAATAAGGAGACAATTGCTAGATTGTGGTCTAACTTGAAAAGAAAAGGTGATGGAAAATGTTATTGTCCATGCAAAATTTGTAAGGGGTTAAAGACTAGAAGACTTCTAATCAAAATGACGAAGAAACATTGTAGGCTGCATGGTCACATTGAAGGTGGACATGATTATCATCCATTGGTAAGTTTCTCATTATATCATTTTGACAATTTATATACATAATAAATCACATTATGATGAGATCATGACCACGATTTATTCATGTTTATCAATTTTATATAGCTCGAGTACCCCAAAGAACATGGTATGGATCAACACAACCTTTAGAATATGGTTTTCAAAGTGGACAAACATGGAGGTGTGAATATCAAAGTTGAAGATAATGATCCCATGGAAGATGGCGATCATGAGCCAGAAAACACAATTGAAGATGATGGTACAAATACATTGATCCATGACTCATTTAGTACTCATGCAGCTGATCATGATGATGAAGATGACCTTGATGTTGTTCATGATGTCCCTCTACTTGAGAAGGCATCTGAGGCCCTTTATGAAGGCTCACAGGCAACTCTTCTCTCTATTGTATCGTTGTTGGTGAACTTGAAGGTTATGAATGGTTTATCCAACATAACAATGTCACGTATGTTAATGTATGTCATATATGTCATAATAAACTGTGAGTCATGTTGTACCATTAATATTCTTTATTATAACAAATTATATTTTTTCGTTGTAGATTGATAGGTGAGTTTTTGTTACCACCATCAAATATTCTACCTCGCTCATACCGAGAATTATCTGTCATTATGAAAGATATTGGAATGGAGTATCAAGCAATAGATGCTTGTCCCAATGATCATATTATATATCACAAACAACATGAATTTCAAACTAAATGTTCTAAATGTCATATCAGTAGATATCGAACAGATCAAATAACAAAAAGGGTTCCTTGCAAGGTTCTTCGCTATATTCCCATTATTCCACATATGCAACGATTATTCAAGTGCACTAGCTTGGTACAATTTATGGATTACCATGCACACAATAGAAGTCGAGATGACATTATTTGAATGCCTATGGATGGTTCAGCATTTATGGACATAGAGGAAAAGTGGCCACACTTTAGAGAAGAACCTCGTAATCTCAGGCTTTCATTGGCAGCAGACAGTGTCAATCCATTTGGAGAGATGAGATTTGTTTACTCAGTGTGGCCTGTTTTTGTTATCAACAATAACATTCCTCCATGGATGTCAATAAAGAGGGAGCACATAATGTTGGCAATGATTGTTCCAAGTATTTTATCATTTAAATATAGTCGTCTAAATTTAATTATAAATATTGCAGTAAAATGGTCATAATAATTATGTAATGTTTTTGTTCATTCGATTAGGTAAGTACCAAGGTAAAGATATGAATGTATATATTGAGCCTCTTATCAATGAGTTGTTGTAGTTATGGAATGGTGTCACTATATATGACGTCTCTAGACCAATAGGACAAAGACAATTTCAATTTCATGCGATGCTTCTATGGACAATGCACGATGCCCCGGGGCTAACACATTTTTGTGGTATGTTATAGTGTTTAAGTTGTGCATGAACATTATAATTCAAAAAATAATCATATTTAATCCAATTATACATTATCTTGTAGGTCTTCAAACAAAGGGAAAATTTGCATGTCCTGTTTGTGCTCCAAAGATGAAATCTCGTCATTCAAAAAGTTTAGGAAAGCAGGTGTTTGATGAGTATAGGCACTTTCTCCACAAAAATCATAAGTATCGAAATATTGAAAAACATCTTTTCAATGGGAAAGAAGAGAATACATCAAAGCCACGAAGAATGACACCTCACCTATGGAAGTTGGAATATAATAGAATTAATCATCAAGGTAATGTCATTCCATCTATTGGTTTGTCATAAAACGTCTTTTCTATTTTGTTTTGTTTACTGATGATGTGATTGATGATCATGAAGGTCATGAAGGCATAAATGACCACCTTCCTAAGGGAATAAAAAGTTATCCCTGACAATTTAGTAGGTTGCCTTACTACGAGCAGTTACAAATTATTCATTTGTTTGATAGTATGCATATTGGAAAGAATATAACAGAGACAGTATGGAAAATATTGGATGGAAGGTGTGACAAAGAAAAAATTGTCAAAATATGTAGTGACATTCAAGATTCCAATAATACAATGATAAATGTCATTCAATCAAATAGCCATGGAGACCAGATTAATATAAGTAAGCTTCCTTGGTTATTAACGGACCAACAAAGCAATGTTATAAAAGAAGTCATACAAAAAATTCGATTTCCCACAGGATTTGTTGCGAACATAAACAATCTCATATCAAAGAAAAGTGAATTTGGGCCAGGGATGAAAAGGCATGATTGGCATACCTTCATTAAGGTAATTCATGTTCTTGTCTTTTTAGTATGTATTTAAGTACTGCGCGTACGTGTACTTTTCATTATGTTACAAAAAAATGAAAAGATAATTTTATAATTGTTGCAGTACGTTCTACCTCTATCTCTCCCAGACGACTTCGACAATAATGTCAAGCAAGTCATATATGATCTTGGAAAATACATGAGGTAAGTAGTGATATTTGTTTAGTTCGTTGTATAGATATTATATTTGCGATTTGTTTTACTTCTTATGTAATATATTTTTTTTGCGTCTTGAATACCTTGTAGGTGGTTGTCATGTAAAGAAATCCTTAAAGACAATATAAAATATTGGAAGAGAAAAATTCCTCATTTAATGTGTGAAATGCAAAAGTGTCTACCTCCAGCTTTTTTCAATGTACAAGAACAACCTTATGCACCAAGTTGAAGAGATTGAATCGTGTGGACCTGTACGCACTAGGTCAATGTGGATGGTTGAGAGGCACTTGAAATTTTTGAAGGCTTTGGTTCGACAAAGAGCACATCCTGAGGGTTCTATGGTGGAGGGATATATGGTATACCAGACTATGGTGTACATTTCTGAATATCTTCCTAAGTTTGCAGCAAAGATTCATGTGGATCACATTTGGGATCCCAACACCGTTAACAAATTTGAAGGGGATTAATTGACGGGGAAAGGTAGATTGAGGAAAGTGAGAGGTAATTATAAGATGTTATTGTAGTTAATTAATTCTTAATCTTCAAAATAAATCAATTTTAAGATGTCTATATATTTTTTGTACAGTTGGTCAAGAGTAGGATGCACTACATTTGTATATTGCAAACAATCTTGATTGGATGATGGTATGGATTAAATGTTGTCAACATTATGGACACACATTAACATGGGAAGGTGTGGCTTCATTGGTTAAAGAAGCACATCGTAATGGAGATTCCAATGTTATGCAAAGGGAAATTGATTTAGCATATGGTTTAAGAGATAAACAGGTACGTATAAATTTATTAATCACCCATATGTTTATCAACTCACAATACAATAAATTTTACATGTTTGACATATCGCAGGTCAAACACCACAATGATATGTGCTGCAATGGTCATAAATTTTGCATAAAAAGTTGGATGACACGAAGAAAACTTGTGATTCTGGCATCACTACAGTCTTTGAGGTGACAAATATTTCATCGAGAAATGACATTCATCCTCAATAGTCTCAAAATTGATACTATGGCATTTTGGATGATATACTTGAGTGTGACTTTAATTCCTTCAAATTAGTTTTGTTCATCATCAAATGGTACAGGCTACGATTGAATAAAAATGATCTTGATAGAACTGTTATTGAACATGATAATGGTTTTATAATGCTAAATACAAGGTCATTTGAACCAGTTGGGGATGAGCCCTATGTTCTTCCTAGCCAATGTGAGCAAGTATTTTACTCAGAGGTTCCACATAAATCGGGTTGGTCATTTGTTGTTAGACATGATCCAAGAGGAAGGCCAATAAAGTATAATGTGATGGAAGAAGAAGATACCGAAGAAGTAGAAGATGAAGTGGATGATGATCACGATCGACAGTTTCTCAATGACAAGGAAGAAGAACAAGAAAAAGAAGAAGAAGATGATGATGATGATGATGACGGTGACAGTGATGGTGATGATGATGATGATGATGATGATAGTGAAGATGACCTTGATGTTCATGATGATGAAGAATAAAATGTATGAGGTATGCGATTAGTATATTATCTATTTAATATTGACTTCTTGATAGAATTGTTTTTACATAATTAATTCATTATGTTTTGAATTCTAATGCCATTACATAATTAATTCATGATGCACCTTTTAATATGGAGATGGAGATAGTGAGAGTGACTATTTATGTGACAATTTTTAAACTGTGTTTATTTATGGAAATTGGATTTTTATTAGCTATGTGATGGATGTTGATTTAAAATACATACGTGATGGATCACATGTTTATGATGATGCATGTGACATTTTTTGAACTTTGTGACATTACCTATGTGATGGATGGTGATTTATGATACATATGTGATGGATTACATGTTTATGATGACACATGATATGTGATGGTAATTGTGATGCTCAATTACATATATGATGACACATCATGTGATGCTTTTGATGCTTATGATACGTATGTATTTATTGTTTATCAACTTACAAATGTAGTAATGCTTATGATGCTCAATTGATGGTGTTGATTTCAGGTATAGTCCCTATGTGATGTTGTCACCCTTGGTGGGAATAGGTCATTGACTACAAACATCATCAACCATTTAGTTGAGGATCCTGCATAGTCTACATAAAGTAAAGGTAAGGAATTAAAAAATTTACAATGATTTTGATGACAACATCTTTTTATTATTTAATACTCTTTTTGTCTACAAAGTTCATGTTGTTCATGTTGTGTACTATGTAATTTTGCTAACGTTTTTAATATTTTTTCTTTATCACAAGCCGACATGGATCCATCACATATTGCAGACAAAGATGTAGCTTGCGACACTTCTACCGAGCAGGTAAACCTCATTGTAATTGTACAAATTAGATAGAAGCAAACTGTTACATTATTATGTTCTTTTTTTTAGTGATTTATACTAATTTTGTAATTATTAATGATATTCTTGACACAGACAGATGTTTGGGGAAAGGGAAAGGGAGTTGCAATACCTGAGAACCTTTCTATGGATGTGGAATCATTAGGGTTAAGCAATGATGACCCTGAAGATCCCACAGACCTTGTGAAATTCTTTAAAATGCCTCTTATAAAAATTAGAAAAGAGATTGTTTCTTTGGCAGCCATGCATCCTACCACTGATGAGATACGACAGAGGGTGGAATTATTGTTTAAGATAGTAGAAAACTTGCAAGTAAGTAGTAATGAAAGCTTTAATTATAACTGTAGACACCTAAAATTGTCATGTCTAATTAAATAAATATTTTATTTATTTAATTATCTAAGCCTAATTCTTCTATTAATTAAATAAATCTTTATTTATTTAATTAATTCATTTATCCTCTTCTAGCCTTATTTCTCATTTAAATAAATACATTTATTTATTTAAATTATCCCTTTCCTAAATTAAATAAATATTTTTATTTATTTAATTATCTTATTCTTCTATTTATTAAATAAATCTTTATTTATTTAATTAATTCATTATCTTTTTCTACACATGACACATGTCATTCATCTCTTAATTCATACACTACCTACCTCTTTCATTATTTTGGTATTTCTTATACCTACCCTCTAATCTTAGCCGACCTCTCTTTTTACACCTCTCAATCTTAACCCTACATTTCTTATTGTGTTTTCTATTTAAGGAGATGCTTTCTTCATTGTCAAACACTAACTACTTGATCAATTGACTACACTACGATCCTACTTGCAACCACATTCCGTTCTTTGTTGAGCTCTTGTGCATATTAAAATCTGAGAGCAAATATATCAATCAAGATCAATGGAGATAGGAGGAATGGAGATCAAAACCCTAGTGGACATGTGATGGTATAATCTTTGTGATTTTGAGTTATTTGCATTGTCTTAAGTAATCTTCATATGTTATGGTGGATCTTTGTTCATTGTTAGGCTAGGGTTTAGTGGTTGGATTCATTTAGCCTTTCAATTTTGTTATTATTGTTATCCATTTTCACCATGAACATTTTGGCACGCCCGGTGGGACACTTGTCCCTTTGCATTTAACATTTTTGTTGTAGATTTCGCAGTTTTGAAGTTGCAGATCGGACAATTTTCGACGACATTTTAGGTTTTTCCGCGTCTGCGAGCGTTCGGATCACGTTTTTGTGTTTCAGAAGCGTCTGCAATATCATGAATCACGTCTGTGTTTTTGCCAGAGTTTATTTTTGCAGGTTTTTGGAACCGCGTCTGTGAATTAAAATCGCGTCTGTAATTGATCTTATCGCGTCTGTGTTCTGGAAAAGCGTCTGCGGTATCCAAGCGCGTCTGTGCATTACAGAACCACGTCTGTGTCATACAGACGCGTCTGTGTCTGGTATAACTGCGTCTGTGTTTTCTGTTTTGCAAATTTTTCAATTTTCTTTAATTCGGGTTTTCGGATTTTGTACTTAGGGTTTCAGATTTGGTTTATTTTCGGCTAACCCTTGCAGATCTAGCTAACCAAGTTTGTGCGGCTTGCTTTGGAGGCAAAAACGTTTTTGTTGAAGGCCCCTTTTCACAAAGTCTTTTTGGGTTTTTCTAAAATTTACCTAACTTGTGTGCTTGCAGGAAGGGGTTATCATTTGAAACAACCCAAACTACTAACAATTTTGTTGCAGGGCCTTAGCTAGGGTTTTGTAATTTTTATTGTGTGCCTTGTTTTCATAGACTAGCAAACACTTCAATTGGTGCACTAAAATTGAATCATTGTCTTTTGTGTCTTGAGCAATAGGCTCTTTTTGTTTAATCTTTAGAGGGCCTGTCTTCCCGTGTGGTCATTAGGACTACTAGTGAGAAGAGAACGACCCAAGTGGTAGCGAGGAAAACCCACCTCATCCAAACCACTATAATCAAATGTATTCATGGTGAAAACTATGAATAACGTGTGCTGATTAGTTCATACCGACACTATGTCTCCCCATAAACCCGTTTGATCAAATTTATTTGATCATTTGTAGGGCGTAACCCCTACCGGTTGGGAGCCTTCTGTATTTACAGAGCTGAAAGTGCCGCATGTATGGCCACACAAGCGGATGCCCTTACTAGCACCATTTTGTTTTAGAGGCCCAAATCCTTCTAGTTGTTGGGGCAGGAGGTCGGACCTCTGGTAGCGGCCCACACACATACGGTTCTTAGTAGAGATACAAAGTTCGCCATGGGGAGTTTTCATGGGGACTGATGCTTGGCTGACCTGAGAAGTGAGTGCTGAGGGTGGAGCCAGTGAGGTCAAGCATCTAAGTATCCGCTCTGAATAGCGTAGCCTCGGGGGTAAAACCCCATGTGGGATCAACAACTATTGTCTTGGCCAGCCATAAGAATTGTGCTTGTCTTATGCTAAACACTCAAACATTCAAGACAAAACAACAAAACATTGTGTCTTTTGTGTTTTCAAGTGTATGCAAAACAATTTTACATCAAACAACACACTTTCTTGGAGTCATTTTGAAGTCTAAACACTTGCAAACATTGAGTCCTCATCAACATTGTGTCCTCTTGTCACGAAAAATAGTCAAACAGTCGGATTTGGTCACAACAAAACAACTTCACATATTGGAAAAATTGCATTAAGGTTACAGAAACGCGTCTGTGTCTGTTTTAACCGCGTCTGCGTCATATAATCGCGTCTGTGAAGGGCATAATAGCGTCTGTGTTTTTAACAGCGTCTGCGTCAAACAGAGAAGCGTCTGTGTCTGGGAATCGCGTCTGTGAAGTATACAGAGGCGTCTGTGTCAGGAATTGAAAACTTTAACAGTCCAGCAAACAGAGAAAATCAGTTTCGGCATACTTGAGCTTCCTAGGTTGTCTCTTCAGGTTTCATCTAGCATTCAGCCTGTTCTAAGGTTTCACACAGTCCATCATTGCTTCACATCTCATTTTACATTCATACTTGTCTAAACTTGAGTCAAAAGGTCACTTGCTTGTCCTCATCATACTTTGTCAACACACTACATACAACTACACTTTGCTAAGTGGTCCCTCATTTGGTTTTACTTAGAGTCAAGGTCAACTTACCTCATCAAGAGAAACTATCCTCTCTTTGGAAGTCACACCTACTCTACTACATACATACTTGGTCTTACACTTTGGACATTGCAAGTACACTTCAGACTCATTTACATTCCATTCAACTCTTGGTCTTCCATACTTTTTCCATTTTCATCTAGCCTCGCACATCTCGGTTAATACCTAGTTCATGGTTGAAACCCGTCTTCAAAAATCTAGGAGAGAAGCTAAAGAGGCTCAAGAGTCCGCAAACATCAGTTCTTATGAGTATGACAATGATGCCTTTTTCAATACTGATCATAACATATTACCAAACATGAATGTTTATAGACATAATCCAAATGTGGAAAGCACAAACACTATAAACAACAATGCTACACACAATGACAATGTGGACAACTCTTCAATACTATCAGCAGACATAGAAGAATCCATAATGAATCCTCATTTCAATAGATTGGTTGAAGAGATAATGAGGAGAGATCGACAGTACTTTTTACACACGATGGCACAAAGTGGAGCTAAAATACCGCATGATTTTGACTTATCTCAACTTATAGAAAGTCGACCCTTGCAACAACCTCACTCCAATATGGATCAAAGGAGACCTAATAGTGGAGGAAATAGAGGACCACACATGGTACCTGAATCACCATCAGCTTTGCTTCAAAAACCAGAGGTCCCACATACACATGGTCAAACATATGATACTCACCTTCGCAGACCATTATGGAAGTCTTATGGAGAAAAATATGCTCAATCACATATCAATGCTAAGGATCAACCACCAAAGCAATGGGATCTTCCAAGGCATGCTCAAAATTTGGACACAAGGAAACCTCATGTCAAATTTGGGGGCAACACATTAGAACATGACATGCCTGTAGAATATGGTATACATGCGCAAAATAGATATGGGGTTCCTCAACATGAAGCTATACCAAGTGCTCCATATATGCCGCATCAATATAGACCTCCTCCATATGAACATGTGTATGATCAATATCATCCATACATGCAATATGCTCCTCCTACAATGGGTGCCTCAAACATGGGGTATGCTCCAAGAAGTCGATCTCCACCTAAGAGCAATTTGGAACAACAAATCAGGGACTTACAAAAGAAAATGGAGGACATAAATAAACCGAAGCCAACATACACAATGAGAGACATATGTCCTTATCCATTTGATAAGAGCATTCCAATGCCTCCATTTCCTACACATTTTGTGACGCCTAAATTTGATAAGTATAGAGGAAAAGGGGATCCTAAGGCACACATAAGACAATTTTTCATAGCTTGCATTGAGGTAGCAGCAGAAGAAACATATTTGATGAGATTATTCTCACAAAGCTTAGGTGATCAAGCTATGGAATGGTTCTCCCAACTTCCACCTGGTATTAAGTCATGGGGTGACCTAGCAGAAGCATTTATTCAACATTTCTCCTACAATATAGAGACAGACATATCAGTCACTACTTTGTGCAACACCAAGCAAAAAGAGGGAGAATCTTTTGCATCATTTTTACAAAGATGGAGAAATCTAGCCAGTAGATGCTCTTGTGAGATTCCACAAAAACAAATGGTAGAGATGTTCACCCAAAATGTTAACAAAGAGATTGGTTATGACTTAAGGAAAGCTTGTTTGTCTACCTTCAAGGACGTTATCGAAAAGGGCTTAGCAACAGAAAAGGTCTTAATTGAACAAGGAGTCATTAAGATATTCAAGGAAAACAAAGATGACTTTAAAGGAAAAGACAAACCAAAATTTTGGAACAAGAACAAGAACACAGTTAATGATGGCGTTGTTGATGCCAATACAGTGAGACCAAAGTTCATCTTTTCTGGATCAAGTTCTACCAACAATCAAGTGAATACTCAAACAACTTCTAGATCACGAAGGAAGTACACTCCATTGGGAGAACCACTTGAATCAGTGTTCAAAAAGCTTGTGGCAAACAAGGTAATCACAGTTCCAGATTTTCCTCCATATGAGCCAAAGGTCAAACCAAATTGGTGGAATGATGATGAGTATTGCGAATTTCATAAGAGCAAGGGTCATAAGACAAGTAATTGCCATCGATTGAAGAACATTGTGCAAGATCTCATTGATAGAGGCGACATTGAGATTGAGGGACATTCATCTAATCAAGAGCATGAGATGTTTAAGGAACCATTCCCAAAACACGACAAAGGAAAAGGCAAAGTCACAGATGATCAAGCCAATTACACTAGAGCACCTTACAATTATGATTCTACTATCAATCACATCTCGATGGACAATCATATTTCTACTATTACTATCAAGAACAAAAATCCTGAGAATCCTTCTCAGAGACCCAAGATTGTCCTAAAGGGTGTGGGATCTTCCTCCGAGTCTACTTCTGAATGTCATGTTACAACCCGTCGAGGTAAGATCACATTGCCAGGTGCCTCCACTAAGAATACCAATCCTTTATCAATCAAGCCTGAGTACGACCTTGTAGAACAATTAGGGAAGACACCCGAGCTCATCTCCATTCTTGAGCTCTTACGTATATCCCCTGCACATAAAGCCATCCTTGACAAAATCTTGAGAGACACTGCTGTCCCTACTGATCTAAACGTGGACCAGTTTCAAGCCATGGTGGGATACTTATCCATTCCACACTCCCTCACATTCACAGAAGCCGATGACGCCTCCATAAGTCAGCCTCATAATGCACCTTTACACGTTGAAGCCTTCATACATAAACATCGAATAAAGTGAGTCCTGATAGATGGAGGAGCAGGTCTAAATATTTGTACATTGAGCACCATCAGACAAATGGGATATTCTGATAAAGCTGTGAATTCTACAAACCAAATCACCGTCAAGGCTTATGATGATGAAGAGCGCTCATCCAAGGGCACAGTCACCTTACCTCTCAGAGTTGGGCCAGTTACAAAAGATGTGGTTTGTCAAGTCCTAGACTTGGATCTCACATACAACATATTGCTAGGGCGTCCATGGATTCATGAGATGAGAGCAATACCATCTACATATCATCGATGTATCAAGTTTCCACACAATGGAGTTGAAGTGACTGTCAAAGCAGATCCAAATTCATTCATATATTGCAACAATTTGCGACCTAGATCAGAAATAACAATTCCAGCTAATCGAGAAGTTGTTCCATCTTCAGCATATGTGGATCCAGAATCCTTAAAAGCTTCTACATCAAAGCAAACAGAGCTAAAAGAAAAGTTAAAGATTAAAGACATGGGACGTGGTCATCTTTCATGTTGATCAACTCCCACTATCTCCTAAGACATTCAATCGACAAGAACAATCTACAAGCAATATGCAAGACCAAGGAATTGGGTGTGAACCACCTAGTGTTGTGGCTACTAAGTCCGAATGCAAATCTCCTCCAGCGGTGCAAGCAACTCTTGATATCAATAGTCCTAAGAGTGGTTCCAACAAAGAATCTATTGAGCGTATTGCCAGCCCTCTTGAGAACTCACATAGCCTTACCATATCATCCGCTCATTCCATTTCCACTCCACTCCCAGACTTGGATCAACAAGAATCACAAAAGCCCTTACTCATTAGGGATCAAAAATCAAGCTTTGAAAAGAAAAATTTAAAAGTCAAAAATAAAGAAAAGTGCTTCAGTCCAAATCAAAATCAAAAGCTATTGGACTCTACAAAAATCAAAGTTAAGGATAAAACTCATATGAAGCAAAAAGAGCAAGAGTTGATCTCCCCTAATATCAAAATAACTGGGGGCAAAAATTCTACAATTGTAAGTCAAAAAGCATACTTGTTGATCCTAAGTCTCCATCATGCTATCCTACTTTCACTTCTTTTCACAATCATAAGCCTTCATCAATCATCCACTTGTTCCACACATCCTTTACCTTCTGGCGATACATCATGGACCTTTAATGGAGCTTCCTCGAAGGACTTTACTATCAAGGATGCCCAAACTTCTTCAGGTGACACGCATGCAGGCCTGTGTAGTCCACACACTAGTAATTCTATCTCAGTTCCCTTATCAAGGAAGACAGACACTCAAGCTACACATCATTCAGTCAAGGAACAGTGCATCTACAATCATAAAGTCAAGCCTCACACATTTGAGGTAGGAGACTTAGTTCTCAAAGAAAATCCCAAACATCAACAAGACAGAGAGAAGAAGGGCAAGTTTGAACCAAATTGGCTTGGTCCTTACATCATCACAGTAGCATATGGATCTGGGGCATATCAGCTCTCAACTACAGAAGGTGAAATTTTGGAGGATCCTATCAACAGCATGCACCTTCGCAAGTTCTACACATAGCTCTTCAGAATATCCAAAAAAATTAAAAAATACAAAAAAATTAAAAATTTCAAAAATATAAAAAAATCAAAAATTTCAAAAATACAAAAAAAAAAAAATCAAAAAATTTCAAAAATACAAAAAAAATTATAAAACAAAAAAATCGTTACTTGGTGAAAACCTGACAAACAGGCACCTTGTGACACAAAAAACATTGAAAAATTGAAAAAAGTAAAGAGAAATAATTTCGTCCAACAGTGAAAACCACTTCGGTGGCGCCCTGGGCAAGTACCATGGTGAAAACTGGGTCACCAGCGCCATGCGTAGAGACATTGCTCCTCCCTCCTTCAAGATTCTCTTTCATCCTTTCACTTCGCACACACTCACAACCTATTCATCCATAATAAACTTACCTTGTCCCATCATGGCTTGTTATTGATCTACCTAAGATTGGTTAGCCATTCATAATAAATCTCCCTTTTCACATCCCTTTCCATCCATAATAAATCCGATCCTATCTGTGGCTAAGGCAAAATCCTACGTCTAGTGATGGGTGTGGAATTGAGAACATCACATGTTTTGAGGAGTATAGTTTCTTCCAGCTTTCTTCAGTCTATCCGCGCACAATCCGCAATAAAGCAGCATTTGCATCACAAATCCGCAATAAAGTTTCGTCTTCTCCGCAATAAAGTATCAGTTTCATGGATTCAATTAGTTTCAGATGAGACAGCAGCAACAATGGGCTTCAACAAATCAAATCTTTCAACAGACTCAGACAACATATGGTTCAGTGCTATCTATCCTTTTTGTGAAAGTAAACATTGTGACCATAATCAAACAAGACTTATACAAGTGACAAGAGACACTAAACTTGAGGACTACAGTGGATGTTGGTGTCGAGTCTTGGTTTTCTTTTGATTTTATCTTTTGGTGACATGTCTTTTAGCTTTTCCGGGATGTCTCTGACTAGAGATTCTATCTCCAGGATGTCTTTGACTAGAAAGGCGAGGATGGGGTATCGTCATCTATTTGTATTTGTTGTCTGTGGATTGTCTCTTCGTAATGCTATGACTTGTCCAAGGATATGAGGACACTGTGAGTCTAGTGTGAACTGGGGCATTCCTTGTTTGTGACTGTCTTATCTCCATGCAAACAGGTACAATGACTTTTTGGGTCGAACAAATGCCTCGATTGTCATAACCTATTTTGCCATAATAAAGCTCAATGATGATAACGCACAAGAAGCTCTTTCACTTTCATATCTTCTGTCTTTCATCCCCCCTTTCTTGATTGACTTCCATCATCCTTCTCGAGTCCGCGTAGCCCGCTATCACATGACTGAGTATAATGACACACTAAAAACATTTGCATTTCATATAGTTGCACCTACATTACCACATATAAGCATTTCATACATACATATAGATATCACAACTGCATCACATCCTGCACACAACACCTGTTAGCACAATTTACATCTGCATTATCATATTCATCTGCATTACATACATTCACATTTGCATCATGCATTACATATAAAACATAAAAGAACAAAAATATTGCAATGCATCATATACATATAAGCATCCATATCATAAAACATGTATCACATAAGAACATCTCATCACATAAGGTACACATGCATATAGCTGCCGCAAAAATGATGAATCATCTCTCATATATAATCAAAATGTGTCATGATACAATGATGTCAAAAATCATATGGCTACAAAATCACCCGCAGGTGTCTACAATACAAAAATGGTACATATACTGATACAAAGGGGAGCCCTCTATGGCTATGATGAACTCCCTCCCTCGGAGCCGCCTGGCCTCGACGGACGCTGAGCTATAGAAGGACCCGCTCCAAGATCACCCTACCTATCTGGTGGTGGTGGAGGACCCATGACCCCACCACTGGATGCCTGCCTCCTCCGACTCCCTCCCGTAGCCATCGCTGTACGCGATGGTCTATGGAAGCTCCTCACCCGCTGATCCGCTGGCACGGCACCATAGTACAGGTCCCTCCAATAACCTATCTCCTCTTCGGCTCGCAGCACATATGCGTAGCCTGCCCCTACGTCCTCTACCGCCTGCCTCCCTGCCCTCAGAGCTGTCTCGGCCTCAGTATATCGCTGGATGGCCTGGTCCCTCTCTCGCTCTGTATCTCGAAGCCTGATCCTGAGGTGATCCCTCTCCCGCTCCAACTCCTGGATCTCGTCTGCCTAGCCCTGGCAGATCTCTCTCAGCTCTAGCAGCTCATCCTCCTCAGTATCTCCACCCTCGGCCTCTGCCTGTGGCTCTCCCTCTGCGGGTGCCTGTACCTGTGCCTCCCCCTGTACCTATCTCGGTGCCTGAATAGGTACCTATCTCTGAACATGCCTGGGAACCTGCACCTGTCTCTATACATGTGCCTGTCCCTGCACTTGTCCCTGTCTAGGTCCCTGTGCTCTAGGACCCTGTGCTGCTGGTACCTGTAGGGGCAATCCACCTCGACCCCTCACCACCTGGGCTGCTCCCTCCTGTCCTCCCTCCCTCCGAGGTGCCACCCGCCTCTCCCCCACTACTCCTCTCCACGACATCATCCTCCCACTCCTCGCACCCCAGGTACGGCCTCCAGATGACCATGTCAATGTCATCTATAACCCGCCTCCAGTGCTCCAGCCGGCCAATCCGAGGCTGTGACGTAATCATATCATACAAATGTACAAAACTCCGTCCATGTCCTCTCCCCCTGAAGTGGATAGGTTGTGTGATAGGAAGGTGCTCATATGCCCAAACCTGTAACAGAGTCACTCCGCAGCCCAGTCCTACTGATCCGTGGTAAACAAACTGATGCAGCTCATAATATAAGTGTGCCAGGACACATGGCCCCCACGCATATCTGGTGTGCTCAGTCACCAGTATCTCCAGTGCTCCTCCCCAACCCACTGCCAACCCCCGTGTAGCCCTGTCTGGACATAAGAAACCACTGATGGCTCCTCCAATAACAGCTGGTAGCGCTAAACCTGTCGTGGTCATGGTATCCCATGCCACGTGCCCTGCTCTCATCTCCAAACCGGGATCCTGGAATACCCGTCTCAGCGCCTCCCTGTCTCCATCTCGATCATATGGAATCAGCTCTCCATCGATCGATATGTGCAATATCCTATAGACATCCTCGAGCGTCACTGTCATCTCCCCCATAGGTAAGTGAAACGTGCAAGTCTCGGAGTGCCATCTCTCCGCCAGTGCAGTCAGCAAACCCATGTTTGCCCGAAACTCGGGCACATATAGCACATGTCTAAGGCCCATCTCCTCAATGGCAATCCTGTCCTGAATCGACAACTTTGGTCGTAATCTCTATGTCGACGGGAATCTCTCCCGTGACTCCAGCATAGGCAGATACTCCTGCAGTCAAGCAACTCAATCATGTCAGTTATCATGGCATTCACTGTTTATCACAAAATGCTACTCGCTATCCAAATGCATATGGCTATCTACCCTAGTGACACTCACTGTTCATCACAAAGTGTTGCTGATTATCCTAGTGGTACTCCCTGTTCATCACAAAGTACTACGTGTGTGACACTCCCTGTTCATCACAAAGTGTTACTCACATTTGCACTCCCTGTTCATCACAAAGTGTTGCTCCTATTTTAGTACTCCCTGTTCATCACAAAGTACTTTATCTTGGTACTCACTGTTCATCACAAAGTGCCTTGATCTATCCTAGTCTTCCTAGAGGACCTACTTGAGTGTATCCTCTCAGCAGCTTATCCAATTGACAGCGTATGTTCATCACAGAACTGCCGATTTGACCTAGAAGATGCAAATTCATACTTTTCAAATGCAAACGCGCTTTCCTGACATAAATGCGCATTTATTACATTACCTAGTATGCATTAATGACAACAATAAATGCATCAAAGTACGAGGAGGTTTGGTGGTACTTACCAGCTCTCCTGCCTCTGCTGGCCTCTGGAATCGGCAAACGCGGTCGAATCTGTGAACAAAGGCCATCGCTGCTGACTGCTCTTGCTCTTTTTCCGCTCTGCACTGTGATCTCGTGAAGGTGTAGATGACAATGAGGATGTCTTTTTCCCGTGGTCTATCTTATAGCCTACCCTAGCCCTCGCTTTCATTTCCCGAGTCAGTCTTCATTATCCCGTGACTTTGTCACTTTATCCGGTCAGTCCATTCTAGCCTTTCTTTCTTATCGAGAGATTGTCTACAATCTTTTCAGACATTTTCATCCAATCTCTCGAGGGCGCATATCATTCCCATTCTGGGGCAACTCTGTATCAGTTCATCTTATCTTCTTTGAAACAACGCGACAAGCCACATTGTCTCAAAGAGGGGCAAAATGTAGACACCTAAAATTGTCATGTCTAATTAAATAAATATTTTATTTATTTAATTATCTAAGCCTAATTCTTCTATTAATTAAATAAATCTTTATTTATTTAATTAATTCATTTATCCTCTTCTAGCCTTATTTCTCATTTAAATAAATACATTTATTTATTTAAATTATCCCTTTCCTAAATTAAATAAATATTTTTATTTATTTAATTATCTTATTCTTCTATTTATTAAATAAATCTTTATTTATTTAATTAATTCATTATCTTTTTCTACACATGACACATGTCATTCATCTCTTAATTCATACACTACCTACCTCTTTCATTATTTTGGTATTTCTTATACCTACCCTCTAATCTTAGCCGACCTCTCTTTTTACACCTCTCAATCTTAACCCTACATTTCTTATTGTGTCTTCTATTTAAGGAGATGTTTTCTTCATTGTCAAACACTAACTACTTGATCAATTGACTACACTACGATCCTACTTGCAACCACATTCCGTTCTTTGTTGAGCTCTTGTGCATATTAAAATCTGAGAGCAAATATATCAAGCAAGATCAATGGAGATAGGAAGAATGGAGATCAAAACCCTAGTGGACATGTGATGGTATAATCTTTGTGATTTTGAGTTATTTGCATTGTCTTAGGTAATCTTCATATGTTATGGTGGATCTTTGTTCATTGTTAGGCTAGGGTTTAGTGGTTGGATTCATTTAGCCTTTCAATTTTGTTATTATTGTTATCCATTTTCACCATGAACAATAACAAAAGTTCAATAATGGTTTATATTTTATTCTCTTTTATGTCATTAACTAAAATATGTACATATTATTTTTACAGCAATTTATCCGCCCTCATGAAAGTCGTTCCCATGATCAGGGTGTTGCCGGATCTTAAGGTGATGATGATTTTCTTGTATTATCACTTGCTTGGCTTATCACTCTGAGTACCCAAAACACATCATACTTGATACTGTCAATTTTCAAAATAAAGGTTCATCCTTGTTTACAATTCTTGCACTTTTCATATATTTAATGTTTGATATATTTAATGTATTATTCTTTAGGTGTTGTCAATGTTACTGTGCAAATGTTGTCACCCCCTCATCAGAGGTCACCCTCACCTGTATTGCCGATGTCAGCATTATGTGAATCGGTATGTGGACATAATGATATTGTATGTTGTCATTGATGTCAATATGCTGAAGAAGTGAGAACCGACATATGAGAGAACCGATAGAACACTGTGAACTGGCATTTGTGCCAAAGAGAAGCGGTGTGCTTGTTCAAGGTGAACTAGCATATGGTTATGGGAACCAACACATGGAAGCATTGTATGACTACTGGTTGGTAGTCTCAACTTCAGGGTTTCTGGTTTAAGTGCTTCAAGCCTATGTGGCTCAACCGGTGACATTGTGTGATGAGTTAGCATTGTAATGAAGAACTGATCATGTTGCCATGTCAGCCTTGTGCGTGTGAAGGATCTTGCATAAAGGAGATTGTTCCTATCTACCTCAGGAATGTGCGAAGTCTATAAAATGGTGATAACGTGTGATGGGTTATCAGCCGCCATGAAATCGGTGAAAATGGACGATGGAGAATGTCTTGAGATTAGATCAAGACTGTTGCAATTAATGGAGTGTTCTCAACGGTCAGGATTGAACCATTTGAATTCCTTAACCTAATAGATTTTAGGGTTTAGGGTTTATGCTACTGACCTATCTGTTTTCCTATAAGGTCGATGCTGTGTCTCTATCTGAGGTTGTTGGCAAAAGTTGTGTGTGTGTATCCAAGAGAAGGGATACGTGATTCTTGCCAAACCAAAAGGAGAGAAGTGATACCTACAGAATGTAAGTGCAGAAGGTGAAGAGGAGCTTAAGTGGATCTGCATTGGCATTTAGTGTTGTTACCAGATCATTGTAATACCTATTGATCTCTAACCACCTCAACAGTTGGAAAATCCCTTAACATGGTAGCCTTAACCGACTTGCTGTAAATCCTTTAATAGGGTAATTCAAAGCTATTGAGTTTGAAATCCTTTAGCTATTGAGTTCTTGAAATACTCTAACAAGGTAACCTTTAATAGGGTTTAACCCTTAACCAGGTATTATAGCCATCCCTTAACCGGGTGATCCCTAACAGGATCGGTTCCTAGCAGAACCTATTGTAATGTCTCTAACCGGACAAGGCTCCTAACAGAGCGGAATTCTAAAGAGTTCAAAAATAGCTTGTGGCTACTCATCCCCACCATGGTTTTTCCCAGTTGGGTTTCCATGTGAAAAATATATGTGTCATGTGTGATGCTTTTATCTTGTGATGCTTTCCTATTGTCTGTCAAGCATATGATGGTTCGGTGTTTTATGCCTGTCAATAAAACATGTTGAACTAGCTGTTATTATGATCTGATGATAGATTACCTATTTGTGCATAAGGGTGAAATGGAAGTGTAGTCTTGAGTTGAGTGAAAAGCTAAGTGAGTAACCGGTTAATGCTTGTCTCAGTCATTCTTAGCTTTACCGGTTGCACTCTGTTTTAAACCGGTGTCACTGTTTGCCAGTCATTTGAAAGTGTATGTTGTCAAACCGGTTTAGGACTGTATTTTTGTCTGTACTGATTCACCCCCCCCCCCTCTTAGTACCAGGTTAGTACTATATGTTCATCATTGAGTTATCAATTGGTATCAAAGCATCCTCCAGGACCTCTGTGCTATAGGCTTAACCACTTGAGGTAAAGATCCTAGTCTAATGATGAAGAGGGAAGGTCCAAAGTTTAACAAAGAAAATTTTAGTATATGGAAAGATAGAATGAAGATATACATCAGAAGCATGGGTGCTCAACACTGGAGCTATGTTGAGACTGCCTATGTTGCTCCTACCAATACCCTTACCGATGACCAAAAGAGAGAGATGCAGGAGAATGGGCAAGTTATAGAAGCCCTAATTAGTAGTTTATCTAACATTGAGTTTATTGATGTTCAGGACAAGGTAAATCCCAAAGAGGTATAGGATACTCTTGAAAATATCTATGGCGGTGATGAGCATGTAAAATAGGCTAAGGAAGAAAGTCTTAGAGGGAAGTTTGAAGATATGCGGATGGTTGAAGGTGAGACCATTCAATAGTATGGAATAAGAATCAAAACAATTGTTGGAGATATCAAGAGTGTAGGTGGTAAAATAGAAGATTCCACTCTGGTAAACAAAGTCCTGAGATCCCTATTGCCGATCTATGCAATAAGGGTTGCTACTATTCAGGAGCTGAGATCAATAGACAAGACTAAGGTATCCCTGGACTCCATCATAGAAAAGTTGACAGCCTATGAGCTAAATAGTTTCGATGGCAGTGTTCAAAAGATTGAATGAGCTTTTAAAGCTTCTGCAGTACCATCTGGAAAAGGAAAAGAAGCTAGCACTAGTGGTGAACCAAGACAGGGCAGAGAAATGGATGATGAGGAGATTCTGATGGCATTTGAAGCTCTCCTTTCCAGAAAACTTCCTAAAGGAACCGGAAAATACAAAGGTAATCTATCTTTGAAATGCTTCTCTTGTAACCAGTTAGGACATATTGCTGTAAAATGTCCTAATGGTGACAACAAGGACAAACCGGAAAGGTTCAAGAATTCAAAGGAGGAAACCGGAGAAACTTTTTTGTGGCAGTTGATGAAGGTGTCACAGATGAAGAATCAAAGGATGAAGAAAATAAAGATATTATGTTTGTTGCTATCAAGGAAGATGTGTCAGAAAAGAAGACTCTTGTCTCCTGGTTTGATAATTCCAATGAGTAGATCATTGACAGTGGTTGTTCTCACCATATGATTGGTGACCGGAGAAAGTTTCTATCATTGGAGGAGTATGATGGTGGTGTGGTTCGCTTTGGCAATGATGCACCATGCATGGTCAAAGGCAGAGGGTACATCTCTCTGAATGGAAAGAGTAGTGCTGACAATGTGTATTGGGTTGATGGTCTTAGACACAACCTTCTAAGTGTTGCCCAGCTGAATGATAGTGGCCTCACTCTAGAATTCAAGAATGGAGTTTGCAAAATCAAAGGAAAGAATGGTGAATTGGTGGCCACCAGCATGCAGACCAAAGGTAACCTATTTCAGATGAATGCAAATATAAGTACATATCTTATGGCTTAATTTGATGATAGCTGGATATGGCATAGGAGACTCTGCCATGTAAAATTTGACAACATTGTGAAGGCTAGTAAGATCAAGGCAGTTAGAGGGTTGTTGGTGCTAAGCAAACCGGATAATACCTTGTGCAAAGAATGTCAATTGGGGAAAATGTCTTCCTCAACCTTTAAAGGTAAATATTTCACTGCTGACAACTTGCTTGATCTTGTGCATACTAATTTGTGTGGTCCTATGAAAACTAGAAGTGTGCAAGGTGATAGGTACTTCATGATTCTCACTTATGACTTCTCAAGAATGATGTGGGTCACATTCTTGAAAGACAAGTCTGAAGCCTTTGTAAAGTTCAAAGCTTTCAGAGCATTAGTGGAGAAGGAAAGCGATAAAAGGATCAAGTGTCTGAGAACTGATCAAGGAGGGGAATACACTTCCGGTGAATTCAAGAAGTACTATGAAGAACATGACATCAAGAGGCAATTGTCTACCCCTCGGACTCCACAACAGAATGGCCTAGCAGAGAGGAATAACCAGACTGTGGTTGAAGCAGCTAGAACCATGTTGATTCAAGGAAAGGTAGCTCACACCTTTTGGAGAGAAGCGGTGAGCACTGCAGTCTACACAATGAACCGGGTACTCATCAAGAAAGGTAAGGATAAAACTACTTATGAGTATTGGACTGGTAAGAAACCTGTGGTCAGCTACTTTAGAGTGTTTGGTAGAAAATGTTACATCAAGAGGAGTGAACACCAGAGCAAATTTGATGCAAAATGTGATGAGGGAATATTCTTAAGATATTCCACCAAAAGAAAAGCTCTCACGTGTTTCAACAATAGGACTCAGAGAATTATGGAAAGCATCAATGTAAGAGTTGATGAAACCTCTAAGAAAACTGAGGAAACCGGCAGTGAGCAAGTGGTGAACAAACCGATTGCAACCTTTTGGGAACCGGTTGACAGCTAACCAAGTACCAGTAATAATGTTCCTACACCGGCAAATGTTGATGTTGATACTGATGGAGATGAGGATGAAGAAGAAAAGCAAGAGGAGTCTATCAAGACTATTCCTTGGTATGTCAAGTTGAATCATGATCCTAGGTAGATCATAGGAGATAAGGATGCAGGAATCCTTACAAGAAGAAAGGTCAGAGAAAACTCATGTATGATCTCTAAATTTGAGCCTAAATCATTCAAAGAGGCACATAAGGGTGAAGACTGGATCAAGGCAATGGAAGAGGAACTCAACCAGAAAGAGAAAAATGGTACATGGTCTTTGGTACCCTGACCGGAGCACAAAAATGTCATTGGTACTAAATGGGTTTTCATAAATAAGCTGAATGAGAATGGCATAGTGATTAGGAACAAAGCCAAATTAGTGTGCAAAGGATATGCTCAAGAAGAAGGAGAAGACTATGGAGAAACCTTTGCTCTTGTAGCCAGATTGGAAGGAGTCTGTATGCTTCTTGCATATGTAGCTTTTAAAGGTTTCAAAGTTTATCAAATGGATGTAAAATCTGCATTCCTAAATGGTGTACTTGAAGAGGAGGTGTATATTGAGCAACCAGATGGGTTTGCCCTATCTGAAGACAGTAACATGGTATGTAGGCTACATAAAGCCTTATATGGACTAAAGCAGGCACTTAGAGTATGGTATGAACGTCTGCATTCCCATCTTGTGAAGATTGGATTTGAGAGAATAAGTGAAGATAGTAATATCTACTTGAAGTCTGAAGGAGATCAGATCCTGATCTATGAGGTATTTGTTGATGACATTATCTTTGGTGGAGATAACAAGATGAGTCATGAGTTTGCAGATGTGATGAAGAAAGAGTTTGAAATGTCACTCATAGGGGAGATTGAATTCTTCATTGGACTACAGATCCAATAGATGAACGGTGGAATCTTTATCACTCAGTCCAAGTATGTCAAAGAGGTGTTGAAGACCTTTGGCATGGAAGATACCAAACCGGTTGGTACTCCGATGGTGATCGGTTGTAAACTATCTAAAGAAGATGACTCAGAATTGGTTGATGAGAAGGAATACCGATCAATGATTGGTAAGTTGCATTATGTAGTGCATAGTAGACCGGATATTGCACATGTAGTTAGCATTACTGCAAGATTCCAGAAAAGCCCAAGAGAATCTTACTTGGTTGCAGTCAAGCGGATTCTTAGGTATGTTATCACTGTTTAAAAAATGGGTTTTCCTTTTCCATAATTGGCTATGATTTTCAATTTTTTGAATTAGACGTGCTATCAATTGCTTCAAGCTCTGCGTTAGGTCTTAAGGGTTTAGGGTTTTTAGTTTCAAATCATTCAATGTTGTATCAAAAACCCTCTGGTTCTATTTCTTCATTACTTTATCCACTTAAGTAATGGGTCCCAGGTTCGTCAGAAGTGTCCCCCCTTGTCATTTGCCTAGGTGGTCTTTTGAATTAAATCATAAAATTTTATGCCTTATATATTTTCCTCCTAATGTTGTCGGGCCCAGTAAGTGGTGCGCATCTCTTAGGAAGATCTATGGTTTTCGCTATTTCGTTAGGCGAAGTTGCACGTGGTTTAAGACCCATGAAATGGCAAAAAGGAAATGTGTTCTAAATGGTGATTTTGGCCCGATTTAAAGAGGTCTCATCTTGTCCAAGATCTAATGGTTGGCGTTATTTCGCAGCATGAACTTGCAAGTGAAATACCTTTCGTGAAATGGTGAAAGCATTTGGGAGGACCCTGCATGCAAGGATTTCCTAAGTGACTAAAAGGTGATCAAGTCCCATTTGATCCGACGGTTCGCGTTGTTTCACAGGAGGAAAATGCTCGACAGTTATCTTTCACAAAGTGGCGAAATGACGTGGCATTCCAAGTAGATAGTCTAGCTGGTCTAGAAAGTGAGTGAGATGGTTGCACATGGCAGAGGCTACAATAGTTAGCGAGGCGGGTCCAAAGGGTTAAAAGAAGGTGGGTCCTAGAAGTGAGTCATGCCGCGGAATAAGAGGTGACCTGGCAGATACAGGTGGTAAGGATGAGGTGGAACCCAGTGTTTTCTCTCAGCAAATGAAAGACTAACATGTCAGCTTTAAAAGCGACTAGATGCCAGGTGTTTGAGGTCGAGTCGGAGGGCCCACGTCTCTCGGAGTCTATTCAGATGGTTAAGCATCAAGCAAGTAAAAAATAATCTAACGGCCCACGTGAATTCGCAAGGGTAAGGTGCTTGTTCTTTATGCCCTGCAAAATGGTGAAAAGGTTTTTCATCCCCAAAGGCAAATAAAACATAAGGTTAAAGCCAAATCAACTTCATTTTGATCCAATGGCTGGCACTATTTTGTGGTTGCGAGATGCTTGAAAGATATGCTTCACGAAATAGCGAAAGTAAAAAGGGTTCATCCAGGTGTCAAGATAGATGGTGATGTGTTCGTGGACACATGGTTTTAGAAGAAGTTGAGGGCCCGCCAAGGTGTAACCGATGGTAAAAGGGAGAGACACGTGGCTAATGTTGAACTGGGCTTGAACAGTTTTCTAAAACTGATGGTTGAGCGCCATGTGGTAATCAATAACCAATAAAAGGTGGCGTAAGCAAAGCAAGAATAAAGGGCTTCCCTTAAAGGATGGTCATCTCCAATCTGATCCAATGTTTCGCGTTGTTTCATAGCCCGAAGTTGACAAATGTTTAAGCTCCACGAAATAGCGAAAGACCGCTAGCAGTCAAGGTAAAAGAGCAGTTAATAAAGATGTTGGTGCTCCCGGTGAGAGTTAAATGTTGAGCAGTTAGAAATCCATCTAACTTCTAGCATTATTTCACAAAGGAGAAGTTCTTGAAAGATAAAGTCTGTGAAATGGTGAAAAGGAGGTGGGGCCCAGTGCAAAGGCAAGACTGTTAAGTCAGTTTAACGGCTGATCAAGTTTCTTTTGATCGGACGGTTGGTGTGATTTCGTTTAACGAATTGCCTGAAGGTTATGCTACGCAAAACAACGAAAGAGCGAAAGGAAAGAATTGCAGGAATGTTGTGGCCCGTTGGAGTGAAAAATATGAATTCTCTTATGAATTCAATTCTAAAGGGATGGCAGAAGCATGCAGAATCAATGTTGCAGTTAAGACCCTGGGTACCATATATGATCTCCTATCAATTGAGTAAAGGTATCATTCAAAAGAATTGTTGCAGAAGAAGAGATACAGAGCTTTTGTCTTTAGATACAAAGCGAGTCAATTCAGTTGCAGAGAAGATTCCTTCGAGCTAAAATTAGGTTTTCTTGTACTCCTGTGTGGTAATTTCTTTGTAGTGTTTTAATTAAGATCTTGATTTGTCGTTGAACCATTTGGGGGTAGTATTTTGATTGCTTGCATTTTTCAAAATGGTACCTAAGAGAGAGTTTTTTGGGAAAGTTAATTATCAGGAGAGGGCCATTTGTGATGATTTTCTTGAGCAGTTGACATTGTCAACTAACCAGGCATCAAAAGTAAAAGAGTTAGTGCCTAGAGCCCCTCGTTTAAAGATTGGAGAAGGGCTATATGATAAGGGCAACTGGTTGAGAGACCCACAGGTTGGATTGTCTGGGTTGAGGTTATTCAAGGTTGGGTTTGGAATGAGGAATTTGTTAGGGTTCCCACTGATACTGAGAGGGGGGGTGAATCAGTATCTGACCGGTATTCAAATTTTCTTAAGTTAAAACATGCAGAACATAAAGTAGTAGTGTACCGGTATGCAAGAATTAATGTAATAAACAGAATCAAAAGCATCCACATGAAAAGAACACCATAACACAAGATGTTTAATGAGGAAACCCGGTGTGGGAAAAACCTCGATGGGATTTGCGACCCACAATATTCACTTACTGGCCAATAAGAGAATATTACTTACAATAGGGGCCTGCACATGTAGGAAGGCCAATTGCCTAGAGCTCACTGCTCAATGAGAAGTCACACTGAGTTACAATGAGGATTATACTAATCCAATGATCCGTATTGCTTTATAATAGCATCTCCAATGCCAGATTCAGTACCGGTTCTAACTCTGTTCTTTACATATACCCTTGACCTATAATTCGCACATTAGGTCTGCCTAACAATTTTCCCCTTTTTTTTCCGCTTCCTTACTTTTTTCAAATATCTACAATGATCTGTTTTATATACAAGAGTCATTTTACAATTTTCCAAGTCGGCTTGCAATAATAATCAAAATATTACATATCAAAAATCATGTCGGCCTCTGTGTCGGTATACATATTTTCTTTTGTGCCGGTGTAGAGTGATCTTGTTGATGTCGGTGCACTGTCTTGCCTAAATAATGCTTTGCCAGTATGATGTCTTGCCGGTGCCATAGGATTGCAAGGTTGCCATTAATGACAAAGCCTTCAATCACACACAATGTCTCATTGGAGTGTCCATATGCCAACAATCTCCCCCTTTGGCATTGATGGCAAAACTCATGAGAAATTTCAAAAAGGTGTCCAAAATGTCTAGACCAAAAATTTACCAAAAATATGAAGGGCTCCCCCTGAGCATATGATTCCTATCTTTGAACTTTCTCATCCTACTACTCCCCCTTTGGCATCAATGACAAAGGTTGTCAAGATGTTAGTAGAGTTTGTAGTTATACCGGTCCATATCCTCAACCTTGTAGTTGGGTAGTTATTATCTGAAAAAGATCACCCAAAATTAAGTTTATACTATCCATAAACTTTTTGCTATCTTTTATTGTTGTTTCAGTCCTCTTCATAGTACTGGTGAGATGTTGCAATTGTTCTGCCAGTGTTTTACTTTCCGGTGTTAATGCCTCTAAGATTTCCTTCCGTAGAGATGCTAGATAGTCCAATCTTGGACTCAGTTTAGATCTCAAGTGTTTTGCCTTATTTATTATTGTCTCTTTCTCTTTCTCCTATTTAAGTAATTCTGCCTCAAAATTTGCTAACTTATCTTCAAAAACAGATAGTAAATCCGGTGAGTTGACAAAAACATCTGCAAGCTTGTTTATCTCTTCCTGTGTCTTGCTTATTTTCTTGTCAATATCTATAGTCAAGAAGTTTGTTTTGCATGTGTCTTTATACAAATTTTTATACTCTTTTAACAAACTACACAGTTCCGGTAGAAGTGTGTCAAAGTCTCTGTTACACTTCTTAATTTCTTCCTCAAAGAATTTTTGTTTCTCTTTTCCTACAATGTCCTTTACAGATTCTTCCTTTACTTTCTCAATATTTCCAAAAATGTATTTACATAATGTATCCAACTGTCCTAAAGAATCTTTATTATCTATATTACAATCAGGAGCAATTATCTTCAAAATTGGTATTGAATCATCTATTGCTTTGTAAGCTTGTGAACTATAGTCAATTATTTTCTTGATGGATTCAAGCAATACCTCAGTCACATTTGTTGACTTTGATGGTGACCCAACAAACTGAGTACCGGTGGAAGTGACCATGCTTTTATTGACCTTTGGCAGGTCAGTTTGTGTCTGCATTTCCTTTAGCATTGGTTTTCCTGCTTCATTGCTTACCGGTGGCATCTATTCTGGAGCCTTAAGCTCTTTCGGTTTCTCTGTTTGTGCCTCAGATTCCATCTTTTTCCCTATATCCTCTACCGGTTGCTCTGTATTTCTTGTTACCAGAGGCTCTTTAGCCATATCTGATTTTTCACTTGTGTCTTTATCAACTGTTATGTTGATCTTTTGGGTATCAACATTTACAGTGAATAGGACTTCAAGATATGTATTGCTATCCTCTGCATCCATGCTTTCAGCTGTCGGTTGGTTTTCAGGAATTGTAATTTTTATAGGTGGAGGTAGGTTATCTTTAACCTTTATGCTTGGAGATCCACCAATTTTTCCTTTCCCTTTGTCCTTATCCTTCTGATATACCTTAATAGGCTTGGGATTCCTATATTCTTCTTGTTTCTCTTTTTCAACCAAAAATATGCCCCAACCATCTTTTGTTTCTTCTGAAACTTCTGTAACTCTACCTGCCATTAGTGAAATATGATGGTGTGTAGTGGAAAAAACTATCCGGTTAGCTTGAGCTATCAGATCATCAATTTCTTTTGGTGAGTTTACCGGATATACAACAAGTAGTTTTTCTATTTTTATTTTCTTGTCCAGTTCAATTACTCCTTGCCTTCTAGCCTCAATTCTTTTGTATAAGTCATCAGGAATTTCATTTATGACTTCCATCAAAAACTTTTTGAACATGTCCATGTGTAATATTACACTCTCCTCAACTTGACCTTTCTCATCAGCCGATAGGGTGTCATAAATTTTCCCTATGTTCTGCAGTTTTCCTTCCTATGTGATCTCATTTAACAAAATGTCTAGAGGTGCCAAGTCAGTTTTTGTCTTTTTCTTTTTCTTAGGGGTCAGCTTCTTTTTAGGTGTGACCTTTCTGACCGAAGATCTCACAGCTTGTTGCTTCTGCCTTGTCCTTCTAGGTGAAGGAGTGGTTGTCGGTGAGGGATCTCTTTTCCTAACAACTCTTTTAAAGGTTGTTGGCATGTCTCCTTCTAAAGAAGTACCTACCAGTGATAGATGAGCTTCAGGTTGTGGGGCTGCTAACTCATCTTCAGTTATGCCAGTTTTCTTTAATACATCTTTCTTAATGGCTTTTGCTTGTCTGGATCCTTTTCTCACAAATGCTTCTACCTTCTTCACTCTTTTCTTGGACTGTATTTGTTTTTCTATTGTTTCAGCACTACCAAATACTTCCTCCTTAGGTTCATTGGGGGCTTCCAGAAGTGCTTTGGCATAAGTTTCAACTATGTGGTCATCTGTCTCATAGCCCATTTCTGTTACCCAGATTGTCCTTGGGATGACTGCTTCCATCCATATTTCATCTTTTTTGATAACAAAGCATATATCATCTTTTGTATTTATCTACAATTTCCTGAGATAACCTTGTCCTTTTCTTCATTTTTGTCTTTAGTGCTTGGAAAAAGTCATGAATGTTGTTTTCCTTATTCTCACCCATGGTATTGAACAGTTCTGTTAGTTGTTTTCCTACCGGTATGTCATATCCAAATTTTTTATATCCTATACCGGGAACTTGTTTTTTTATATGAAGCATTAGACACACTAACAGATTTCCAAATCTAAAGGTTCCTTTCTTATCCTTCTTTATCTTTCCAAGGTTGTCTATCAGTTCATCCTTTAACCATTCACAGATGTCAATTTTTGCATTGTCAGTTATCATGTCATAAGCACTCTTAATGCATAAACTTGAAACTGAGTTAAGTCTGTTGGCATTTTTGATGTTTATGTTGTGATTGTCATTGATGGACACACACTTGTATTGAGATCCCCTTTATATATATGAGCTCATGCTCAACTGGTATTTGTTCCAACCGGTATGTTGTACTCTAGTCTTTAGACTAGTAGTTATTTTGCAGAATGTGTTTTCCCGGTCTGAAGCGTCATGTCGACCCCAAGCGGTCCGTAGATCACAAGCGATATGAGGAAGCAAAGCGGCACAACACATTCTTACCAGTCTTCATTTTTGTCAAACTGGCAACCAACATTTTGTATGAAACGGTAACACTCTGTGATGAGTTACCAACCGGCATTTTGTGATTAGTTACCAATCCACTGATTGTTTGATGGTGTTGACACATTGACGGTGATTCTTGTGTCATGTTACTAAGTATGTCTAGATTCACTAAACCTAGGAAAATGTAATGTAATCCTATTAGACCAACATGAAATCAGATTCCTTTAAAAGGACATCATGTCTAGGGTTTTTGTGTTGTTGAAGAAGTTGTGAATAGGGTTTATGTTGAGCTAGGGTTTAAGGTAGAAGTGAAGAGTGATCTTATCTGAGAAGATCGAGTTGTAACTGAGAGAGATAGAGAAGACTAAAGTAATGCTGGAATGCATTAGCTATGAGCAATACTGGATCTAACCAAGCAGTTTGTGCTAGTAGATAGATCAAACACTTGTTGATTACTCACATCTTTGACAAGTTTGTAGCCCTTAACCGGGTAGGCCTCAAAGCCTTTGTAAAATCCTCTAACAAGGTGGTTCACACATGTGAATCTAAAATCCTCTAACAAGGTAGTCTTTAATCAAACTTATCTCCTAACAGAGATTGAGATTCTTAACAGAATCTGTTCTGGTGAAGAACATTGTAAGACCTTAACCGGTCTAACCTTAACCAGTCTGGTTTCTATTTTGTAGATAGTGACTTATGAGTTCCATCTCACCGTGGTTTTTCCCAGTTGGGTTTCCACATCAAATATCTTGTGTTATGGTTGCATTGCTTTTGTGGGTGAATGATTTATTCACATTTTGGTTTGAATGTGTGATAACCGGTTTGATTGTCAGACTGCTTTACCAGTTTATCTCTAGACTGTGTAAGTGTTTTAGTGCAAATATTTTTGGCATACTAATTCACCCCCCCCTCTTAGTATTCATCAATTGGTATCAGAGCCAACCTTTCTATAAGTTTAACCACTTGGAAAGAGATATGGGAGAATACACATTGAGGGAACTTACTCAACGGCTCACTAAGTCTGAGCAAGCCTATGATGATCTTATGGTCAAATATAAGGCATCTCAAGCAAAAAGAAGAGAACATGCAGAGAAGCTGATGGAACTATCTGAAAGTAGTTCTGAAGATGAAGCTAACATGGAAGCTATGATAGCTGAAGTGAATAAGCTGAATGATTCAAACTCCAATCTGAGAAAGGAGTTGGAAGGACTGACTATTCAGTTTAGCCAAGAGCTTGAGAACTGGAGAAAGGCTGAAGATCTGGTAAAAGATAGAGATCATGAGATCTCCAAGTTGAAACAAGAGATTAGTGCACTAACTGCTCGCCTTCATGAGAGCAGAATGGAGAAAGAAGACATGCAAGGAGAACTGAACATTATCATCTCTGAAAATACAAGTCTTATGGAGACAAACACTGCTATTTCCAAAGAACTCTTTGAATCAAAGGAAATACTAGCTAAGTTTGGCAAAAGTATAGTCAAGCTAGAGCAAAAGCTTGAGTCATCTAGACCGGCAAAGAATACCAATGGTCTTGGTTTTTCTAGACATGAGGAAGGAGAATCCTCAAGAACAAATGTTGAAGCATCAAAGAAGCAACCGGCACTCAAAGGAAAAGGTAAGCAAAAATTCAAACCTGTTTGCTTTAACTGTTTTAAAGAAGGACACACTGCCAATGTATGTAGGAGCAAAGCCTACAATAATTTTCCTTATTTTATCAACAATGTACCTAGATCCAATAAGTTCAATGGTCATTGTTATGCATGCAACAAGTTTGGGCATAGAGCATTTGAATGCAGGTCTGTAATGGATAACACTGGAAGATATCCTCAGAGGACCAAAGGAACTGGTCTTGAATCTTTTATGAACCGGAACCACAACCGGTTTAATGTCTTCAATCATCAGTCAAGAAGTGATGGTCATCAAGCCGCAACCGGATGGAGAGAAAGTTGTATGATCTATCATGATCATGGTCACACTGCTGCAACATGCAGAAGGAAGAATGGAAACATGTACAATGGACCTTGGAAAGCACCTGGACTTGTTTGCTATCACTGTAACAAACCGGGTCACATTGCAAGATTCTGCAGAAGCAGAAAAAATATACCTGATGATATACCAGTCACTCAGGAAGGAGAAATAGAGGTTGAAAAGGTTCAAGAAGACATGAAGAAAATATGGAAGAAGAAACTAGTATTATTGGAGGAGGAACTGGTTTCTACACCCAGTGTGGAAATATCTGAACCGACAAACTAAGCCTCAAAGGCTTAGGGGGAGCAAATGGCAAACTGCTTTCGAACCCCCGGTTAAACACCGGTAAAAGACCTTAACCGGTATGGTACACCTGTCGCTTGGTAGAAGACCGGAAATGGTAAAAAAAAAAAGGCAAATTAGGGTTTACGGCCTAATATAGGAGCATTAATGATGGTAGGTGAGAGACATGTATAAATGCAATTTTCAAATCATTTCTCACTATCTGTTTTTCAAGTGAAGAAAAGTTTTCAAGTGCAGAGCATAGAGAAGGCGATTTGAGCTTAGATTTCGAGGAATTGGAGAGATTTGAAAGAGATTCAAATATAGTTTGCAATCGGCAGTGGAGAACTCAAAGCGGTGATTTGGCATCTGACGGAGAGTGAAGCAAAGCAGAATCAGGAAGCCCTAAATTCACATGTGAAAGGTATTTTTCATGTTCTTGAAATACTCTTCAATGGCTTCCACATCTCATACCAGTTCAAGCACATCCATTGAGTTAGAAAATTTCATTCAAAGGAAGTCCAAGTATAATGCTTTGTCATAAGTCCCAGCTGGAGTCATAGTCGAAGAAGGAATTTCTGACTATATTGATTGCAAGATAGAAGACCTAGGGTCCTTAGCCATTCATACTCAATTAGGTCTATTTTGCGGAAAGGATAAAAGGATCAAACCGGAGTTCAGTATCTTAGAGAAGAAGAAACTCCATAATGCGGTGTATTTTCTGGAAGATTTCACAGAGGATCACATCAAAATCATCCTAAGCAGAGTCCATGGTGACAAGATGTACCTGGAGAGAACGCATGATATCATGCCTGAGGCAATTCATGCAGTCACCAGTTTCTGCAACACAGGGGAAGTACCAGCCTTGAGAACGGTAAGCAAAATGGAAATGACCAAGCTCACCAGTTCGACAAGTGATTCACAATGTATGATAGTTAATCCTATCAAGGATGAACTGGTAAAATATGCCTGCATGGTGATAGGCTACAGAACATTCTCAGCCAGCAGAATTAATTATGTATCTATTGCAGCGGTAAATGTTGCTTACCAGATGATTATAGAGGACAAATCATTTGACTTATGCACCGGTATGCAGAGGCAACTCCTGTTAAATCTCAAGGCAATCAAAAAGGACAATTCACTGAGATGTAAATTTGGACAACTACTGGTAGGATTGTTTTTCTATTTCCAAGGCTACTTTCTAGGTGTAGGAGATGTCCAGTGATCCCCTGACCAACCGGTAACCAAGCAGATAAAGGAAAGTGTGCAAGCCATTGGAACCAGCTACCCTAAGATCCTGAACAAATACTTTGATGAGTTCAGAAGAAAAATGAGTCAGAGGATGCAAATCTCAGGTGACGTAGTGAAGAAGTATGAAGATGACATCTATTTCACTATTCAGGTGGACAAATGTCTAATGCAGGCTGTTGAGCCTAGAATGGAGGAAGTGGAGCCTATGGGCTATGAGGTCATGTTTGACATGCTAGAAGGGTATGCTTCAACCCTTATTGCCTTGCATCTTAATCCTAAGGTGAAGCGAACCAGAACCTACTTGGAGAGGATCGCACCAGTTGAAGAACCATCGGTGAAAAAGGGAAAAGAACCGGTAGCCAAGAAAGCTAAGGCAATGCCTACGGCATCAGCACCAGCTACCACTGAGACTCCAAGAGTGACCAAGCGGTCACCGGCAAAGAAGAAACTGGAGGTAACACTGGCAAAAGTCTTCAAAAGAAAGAGGAAGACTAAGGCAAATGAACCGAACTCCGAAGAAACTGAGTCTGATGAATAGCCAAAGAAGGCTAGATAGACCAAGAAGGTGAAGAAGAATGAACCGGCAACATCCGCACCGGTAAATATAGATATCTCCTCTTACAAACCTTTGACACATTGTCAAAGAATAGTAAAGAATATTAGGAGAAATTTACTTCATGATTTAATTGATTATTATGATGATTTCAATTGTGAGGAAAAAGATGAAGTACTGCAGGAAATTATTCTTTATTTATGTAGAAATGACCGGTCACCATCAGAGATTAAATCTCAGACACCGGATTCATTGTATAAAGCATTGGATAACAAATGGAGCATTGCTATTGAAAAGGAACAAGAGATTAGGGAGAAAGTTTTTGCACATTACTTCCCCGAACTCTCAAATTTAGAATTATTTGATGTATTAGATCAAAATAAAGGTCTCTTCTTCACAAGGAGAAGAAGACTCTGGTTGTTGGAAGGGAGAGTTGATGATGTAGAAAAGGATACACATCAACACATGGCCCATGCTATCAGTTCACACAAAGCTCGAATGGCCAACCTCTAAGTGGAAAAGGAACCGGTTATTTCCAAACCGGATGAAGTCTTTGATGAGGAAGGAAACCTGTTGGAGGAACCAATCGACACCATAGATGTCGATGCCCTGGATACAAAAGATGTCACTCAGGATATGTCATCTGAGGGAACTGAACAGGGGCAGTAGGCCGATCAGGGTGGTGCACAAGCTGTGGACACATAGCAAGTGGCAAAAGACAAGGAAGAAGACAAAAAGAAGAAGGATGAAGATGAGAAAAAGAAAAAGGAGGAAGAGAAAAAGAAAGAGGAAGAGGAGAAAAGAAAAGATGAAGAGAAGAAGAAACAAGAAGAAGAAAGGAAAAAGAAAGAAAAAGAGGACATAGAAGAAAAGAAGAAAAAGGAAGAAGAAGAAGAAAAGAAGAAGAAGGAAGAGGAAGAAAAGAAGAAGAAAGAAGAGGAGAAGAGGAAGAAGGAAGAGGAAGAAAAGAAGAAGGAAGAGGAAGAAAAGAAGAAAAAGGAAGAGGAAGAGAAGAAGAAGAGGGAAGAAGAAGAAAAGGAAGAGCAGAAGAGGAGAGCAGAGGAGAAGAAAAAGGTAGAAGAAGACAAGGAAGAAGAGAAGAGAAGAGAAGCAAAAAAGAAGAAAGCTGAAGCAGCCAAGGAACACGAAGCGGCAAAAGGCTCTTAGTTGGAGACTCCGAAGGCAATCGAAAGTCAATCCTCACCGGTTGATCTTTCTAGTCCTATTGATCTCCAATCTGCAAGTGAATCGGAGCTTATGCAGAGCATCAAGGTTGCTCAAGAGTGCCTTGAGATCATTCGCAGGAAAAAGGAACAAAACATTATTCAGGCAGCTGTAGACACTCTTACCGGTTTAATCCCCGGTACCAATCTTCCCGACACTGATTCATCACTAGCACAACTCAAACTTCTGTGTACTATAGTGGATGATCAGGTCAAGAGCCTAGAAGAAGTAGTTGAGGCCAATGTAAAGAAAGAGCACCAAAAGGCTCTTAATGTTGCTCTGGTGAAGAAACTGAATGAGCTTAGGACTGAACTATCAAAGGATCAAAAGGACATAAGGAGTGCTTTGGATGAGGGAAACTTGCTACTCAGCAAAATCTGTCAACCTCATCTATTTTGTGATGATGTGCTAGCTAAGAAGCAACAGCTTCAAACGGACTTACAGTCCTACTTAAGCACATTCAAGACTCTTTACGACTCCTTTGCGACATATGGGCAAACCGTTCACCGGTTCCAGATCCAGTCAGCCAAGATAGAGCAAGAGATCAGCACAAGGTCTAGGGATTTGCAGGAACTCCAACTAGTATTACTTCCATGACTACAAATTCTTCAAAAATGCTATCTGAACCTAGAAGCACTGACAGTCACCCAAGAACTGAGCACCATAGATGCCATGGAGGAACAGGTATCACAAATGCAGACAGAGAAGGAAGTGGCGACCTCCCTACTTGAGTCCTAGTCTCTCTCCATGAAACAATTTTTGTAGGACTACAAAGCGGTTTTTGACAAGTATTATTCATTATTGTCATAAACTCTTCTATATATATATGGAAATAGGTTTTTGCAGTGGTACTTTGTCATTGTTGACAAAGGGGGAGAAGTATATGGTTTTAAAATTTTGATGGTCTTAAATTTTTTAAATTTTGATATATCAGGGGGAGAAGTATATCAGAGGGAGAAGTATCTGTTTTGAAATTTTGATATATGCTGTGATATATGCTATATGCTCTAATGATTATGCTCTGAATGCAAAATTGCTATACACTCTATTGATTAAGGGATAGTGTATATGCTTAAGGGGAGCAATTTTGGTAATGGCAAGTCTTTGTTGTAAAACACTTAGATGTCAAAATTTTATTTTCCTAAGTGTTGCCATCAATGCCAAAGGGGGAGTTTGTTGGCATTTTTGATGTTTATGCAATGATTGTCGTTGATGGACACACACTTGTATTGAGATCCCCTTTATATGTATGAGCTCATGCTCAACCAGTATTTGTTCCAACCGGTATGTTGTACTCTAGTCTTTAGACTAGTAGTGATTTTGCAAAATGTGTTTTCCCAGTCTGAAGCGGCATGTCGACCCCAAGTAATTCGCAGATCACAAGCGGTATGAGGAAGCATAGCAGCACAACACATTCTTACCAGTCTTCATTTTTGTCAAACCGGCAACCGGCATTTTGTATGAACCAGTAACACTCTATGATGAGTTACCAACCGGCATTTTGTGATGAGTTACCAATCCACCGATTGTTTGACGGTGCCGACACATTGATGGTGATTCTTGTGTTGTGTTACTGAGTATGTCTAGATTCACTAAACCTAGGAAAATGTAATGTAATCCTATTGGACCGACATGAAATTAGATTCCTTTAAAAGGACATCATGTCTAGGGTTTTTGTGTTGTTAAAGAAGTTGCGAATAGGGTTTATGTTGAGCTAGGGTTTAAGGTAGAAGTGAAGAGTGATCTTATCTGAGAAGATCGAGTTGTAACTGAGAGAGATAGAGAAGACTGAAGTAATGCTGGAATGCATTAGCTATGAGCAATACTGGATCTAACCAAGCAGTTTGTTCTAGTAGATAGATCAAACACTTGTTGATTACTCACATCTTTGACAAGTTTGTAGCCCTTAACCGGGTAGGCCTCAAAGCCTTTGTAAAATCCTCTAACAAGGTGGTTCACACATGTGAATCTAAAATCCTCTAACAAGGTAGTCTTTAATCAGACTTATCTCCTAACAGAGATTGAGATTCTTAACAGGATCTGTTCTGGTGAAGAACATTGTAAGACCTTAACCGGTCTGGTTTCTATTCTGCAGATAGTGACTTGTCAGTTCCATCTCACCGTGGATTTTCCCAGTTGGGTTTCCACATCAAATATCTTGTGTTATGGTTGCATTGCTTTTGTGGGTGAATGGTTTATTCACATTTTGGTTTGTATGTGTGATAACCGGTTTGATTGTCAGACTGCTTTACCGGTTTATCTCTAGACTGTGTAAGTGTTTTAGTGCAAAGATTTTTGGCATACTAATTCACCCCCCCTCTTAGTATTCATCAAAGTCTATTGGCATGAGTGGCTTTGTAACCTAATATCATGCTTATGAATCTTACATTTGTATCCTTTACATCATTAACCCTTAAAGATCTTTTATCAAATGTTGCACCTATTAGGTCTATGACTAAATCATTTGAAACTTTCTTGTTTTGGTCTGGTCTTTTACCGGTGGCCGGTAACCCTGTGACAGCCTTTACCGCTTGCTTGGTGATCTTATGAATTGCATCAAGCTAGAAAAATTCTCCATGAACTCTTCTTAACACTATCCTAATCACATCCTTAGGAAATTCAAGAATGCTAAGGATTTCTGTGAATCCTAGGGTTTCAATGATTTTGTGTTAGCTTTGATATTGCCAATATCATCACATATCTTGGTTTTGTACATGGTTTTGATTTCCTCATCTCCTAGCTCTTCAATATTGTAGTGAATATGCATTCTAGGGTCTTCCACATATACAACACCTTTAGGGATTTGAGAAAATGCACCTAAGGTATCATCCTTCTTTGCTATTTCGGGGACCAACTGAAATACGGGCCTAGGTCTTTTAATTACTTCCACAACAGTAGGGTTCGCTATGTATTCAATTGCAGAGGTGGATGCCATAATAAAATATGTTTTTCTATCTTGGATGGATGATTGCTTGGAGTGTGCTTTCTTCTTGCTCGAAATGCCTTAGCTCAGAAATCTTCACGCTCTCTAAAAGTTTGAAATCATGGTGAAATGAAATGGAGCCAAAACCTTATTTTATAAAGTCTTTTTCGCTACCTACCACATTAATTGCATGTTGGTTATGTATTCACTTAACTTTATTTGCCGGTAATAAGTGATTTTCAACTTCTTTTCTCTAACCGAGGGAATAATAGCACATGTGTCATTAGATTGCCAAACCCTCAAGACAATTTTCTTCAATTAGATGAAGAACTTCTTGCCGATGGAGCACTGCTCTGTCCTGCCGATGGAGCATCACTCTGTCCTGCCGGTGGAGTATTTGTTGGTTCTACTGGTGGAGGAGTATTCCCAATATTTAGATCAGCTTTTCTAATCCATTGCTTTGAGAATTCTTGCTTAACCTCTTCAACTTTTTCTTTACCTTTCAAGCTAGCACTTTTGTTGTCTATCGGTGTACCTTTACTTCTACAAAATTTAGCAATATGCCCAATCTTGTTACATGCATAACAAGTTATATTATTTTTCTGAATAGCTTTCCCATAACCTATGCCGGTTTGTGTTCTACATTGGTTTGATAGATGTCCAAATCTTCCACAAACATAACATCTTACATTCATTCTGCAGTTTTCAGAGTTATGACCAACTTTGTTGCATTTGGAGCATTGACCGGTGGGTGGATTGATATTCTGATAATTCCTAGATCTACATTCATTTGCCCTATGACCATATTTATTACAGTTAAAGCATTTTCCATTGAATTTATAAGTATTAGGTGGTCTTACTGGTTTGTTGTGATCTTGAGTATTTGCTGTACCGGAGCTTTCTCCAACTTCAAATCCAATTCCAGAAGTGTCACCTTTGGGTTTTTGATTCTTCAATAAAGTACCAAGTTCTTCTGAGCTTTTCTTGAATTTTTCTTTATGTTGATTTGCAGTTTCCAATTCCCTTTCCAAGATTTCTTTTTGTCTCATTAGTTCATTTGAGTCATTCTGAGTATGCATCAGATCTGTCTTCAACATGTCATTTTCATAGCTAAGTCTTGTGTTCTCATTTGCTGCATCACTTAGTCTTCTGGTCAATTCTTCTTCATTCTTCTTTCTGTCCTCAATCTCTTTGTAAAATCTCATAGTCATATCCTGTATTTCATTTTTTGTTGTCATGATCTCTTGTTTCAACTTGCTTATCATATCATCAAGTGATTCCTTTTCATCATTCTCATTTTGTAATTTTTCACAAAGTTCCCTTCTCTTATTTCTTGTAATAGTAATATTTTCTTGAAGTGCCTGAATGATATCCTAAGATACTCTTAAATCATCTTCTAATTTGATATTTTTCTACTTCTTTGCATCATAGTCAGTAAGAGATCCTTCAAGTTGCTTCATCAGATTTTCCATCTTTACCGGTGTCAAGATCTTCCTCAAGTTGTTAGGCTTCTAAAAATAGAGGACCAGGCTCTGATACCAATTGTTAGGGTTCTCATAGATACTGAGAGGGGGGGGTGAATCAGTATCTGATTGGTATTCAAATTTTCTTAAGTTAAAACATGCAAAACATAAAGTAGCAGTGTACCGGTATGCAAGAATTAATGTAATAAATAGAATCAAAAGCATCCACATGAAAAGAACACCATAACACAAGATTCTTAACAAGGAAACCTGATGTGGGAAAAACCTCGATGGGATTTGTGACCCACAATATTCACTTACTGGCCAATAAGAGAATATTACTTACAATAGGGGCCTGCACATGTAGGAAGGCCAATTGCCTAGAGCTCACTGCTCAATGAGAAGTCACACTGACTTACAATGAGGATTATACTAATCCAATGATCTATACTGCTTTATAATAGCATCTCCAATGCTAGATTTAGTATCGGTTCTAACTCTATTCTTTACATATACCCTTGACCTATAATTCGCACATTAGGTCTACCTAATAATTTTCCCCTTTTTTTTTTCCGCTTCCTTACTTTTTTCAAATGTCTACAATGATCTCTTTTATATACAAGAGTCATTTTACAATTTGCCAAGTCGGCTTGCAATAATAATCAAAATATTACATATCAAAAATCATGTTGGCCTCTGTGCCAGTATACATCTTTTCTTTTGCGCTGGTGCCAATGCCGGTGTAGAGTGATCTTGTTGATGCCGGTGCACTGTCTTGCTTGAATAATGCTTTGCCGGTATGATGTCTTGTCGGTGCCATAGGATTGCAAGGTTTCCATCAATGACAAAACCTTCAATCACACACAATGTCTCATTGGAGTGTCCATATGCCAATAGAATTCTCCGGTCCCACAAAATAGCATATGGGAATTAGATGTAGGGAAGTTGGTAGTTCCAAGGGTATTCATGGACATGGATCTATTGACTCAAATTGCACATAATTATGATCCAGTTACAAGAAGCATTAGGGACATAAATGGAAAAGCCCTTATTGAAATTAATAATGAAGAGTTTAGAAGTGCTTTTGGGCTCAACAAGTTTACAAACTTTCTGGAACCCATAAACTTCAAATCATTAGCTCAAGTATACGGTGCACAAAGGAATCATCTTAGGAATGGGCCTCTTAAGGAATTTTTTGTGAAGATAGGTGGGTTGATAGTTGTAGGACCCAACACAGAAGAGCCCTTCTCATTGAATCTGTTCACCCTCAGGGCTAAGGGAATGTATTGGTCACTCTGCCAAGTTTTGGGAGAAAATGCTGAAGAAAATATGCCCAATCACTATTTGCTAATGATTACTCAAATTTTAAATCCTTCCCTTGCAGTAACATTTGATTATGCTTCTTTCATTGCTGATGCTATCCATGGAGGGTTAGTAGGAATAAAAAATGGGAAGGTGGATAGGCCTTTCGGATGGTATTCACTCCTTATGCATCTATTTCTATTCAAACGTGGTGATTACTTTGCCAGTGGATTGGACCTCATCAAAGAGAAGGAAGGAGAAAAGATGCTAGTGCAACTATGGAGTACTGTCTTGTCATGGGACAGAGAGGATGTCAGTTTCTTCATATTTGATAAATATTTTGCATCCAAGATTAGGACTCTCCTCTGCTCAGAGAACCCAAGAATCCCCAAGGTTCTTTTGGAGTTTGTTAGACCAAAAGAATTTGCAGAGAGCATAAAGATTGTTCATAATTGGGGTGACATTTATCTATACCCAGTCTCAACAGTTTTCAAATTTTTTGGTTTTAAAGGCACTCCATTCTTGTTACCCTATTAGGTCCCTCTCAAAGTGGGAATCGCAGAAGTCCTCAGACAGATTGGTAGTGTACAAGAGGCAGAGCTGACAGGTAGGGGTAAAGGGACTATTTTCCTTACAGTTACCATAGCCCATCAATTTATAATAACCAAGGGAGGTTGGAATTGTTTTGAAGATTTTCTCAAACCCTATCATTTGTCAACTGCAATATCCAGGTGTACTGATCTAGAAGACTTCTTCAATGGCATGTTTAGAAAGAGGGCAGTGTGCAAAGGTAGACCCCATCAATTTCAGTTTCCTAAGGACCTCATTAGAAATGAGTTTGATTTGGATGAACAGGAACTGAGGAAAGAAAAATGGGTGGCTTATAAGAAAGCCTTAGACTTTGTGCATCAGTTTGATGCCAGCTATGACCCATTGTCTATCTTTTTCCCTCTGGAGGAGAAAATAAAGTTTTTAATTGTTTGCTTTGAGGATGTGATGCAGACCCTAAAGGAGAAGAGGGAAGTTGTGGTTAAAAGAAACCCTAAAAAAGAAAGAATGATTCTAAGTAGGTCTACCTCCACCAAAGCAATCCCTCCTGGTGATTACACACTACACAAGAAATCTAGTTATAGTGTGCTGATGCCTACAACAAGGGAGCCCTCTACCTCCAAAGGAAAGAGGAAGATACAAGATTTCATTGACATCCAAGAGAGCCCTAAAAGGTAGAGAGTAGGAAAAGAAGTACAATTTGATACACCTTTTTACTCCCCATCCCAATCCTCTATCCACATAGGAGATGAGCAAGCAGCAGCTGAGCAACTTTTACAATTAGGCAGTCTAGGAGAAATTGCCTATACATATGATGAAGTAGAGGAGGGTATGCCAGAAGAACCCCTTGCTGCTGAAATGAACATCACTACCACTAAACTTAAAGGCCAGGAGTTGGATCCTGAGATAAAGAAAGTCAGTGACGACTTTTTCGCCAACAACAATTTTGTTACCTTAGGAGCATTTATGCAGTTTGTATGGAAACAAAATATAGATAAATACAATGCAAAATGTGAGAAGAGAAAAGGTGAGCAACCTAATAGAGATCTAGCTCTGGTAGAGGAAAAAATAAAATAGGAAATGAGGGAAGAATTTAATACCATCACTCTTGAGCAAGGAAGAGATATGATGGCACAAGCTGGAGTACTTATTCTCCCAGAGTGGGACATAGCAGATGCCCTAGTACTGGAGGCAGTGAGGAAAGAAACTAAGCCCATGGAGGGAATCACTTTCAGCAAGGATAATGCTACACTCATCATGTGGTCTCTCAAGAGAGATGAGAGTAAGAGAAGTAAAGACACCCCAGGGTCAAGCTACCTTGGTGGGATGATAGTAAAGAGAGTACAGAACACAGGGGTGGTAGAAGCTGCTAGCACTATGCTAGAGACTACAAAATTTAGTGTTACAGTAGTAGAAAAGGAAGCCAAGGAGAAAGAAGACCTCCAAGTCAAGTTGGAGACAATTTTGAAGGCCTATAATAGTGTTAAGGAGGAGGTAAGAGGTAGGGATAGCATCATTGCTAAGCTGCAAAGCCAGTTGGCAGGACAGTACCACCAAGGTGAGTCTTCAACACTAATGATTTCCTCCTCTCCTGCAAGACCTCCACCTAGCAGCCCCATCATTGATTTCCCTCCATATCCAACACCTTCCAGCTCCCAGATGATTGAGATTACTCCTCAAGAGCTAGAGAATTTGAAACAGGCTCAGGCCTTGTATGCCAAGAAATATGAGGATAAAGTAAGCGCTACTGTTTCAAGTTTTGCAGATACAATGAGTGCCTCATTGCTATATAATAACATAAGCAAGATTTTGGATATGAGGAATGAGCTCAATGGAGATAAGGCCATTTTGACACCTATTTTTGACAAATGAAATCCCAAAGAGCAGGACTTGGAGTCTATTTGTGCATCTTATGATGAAGCAGGGGCCGATCCTATCATCAAATCCACTTGTGACACCACCAAAGACCTAGTAAAATTAGAAGAAGGGGTGGATAATGCTGATAGGAAAATTAACTTATACAAAAAGGAGTATGTTGATCAGGTTTTTGAGTTGCTCCTAGGAGTTTTTGCTAGCCTAGATCAACTGAAGGACAAACAAGTGTGGCTCAAGGAATTAGAGGCCAAACTATCAGGCAGAATTAAAGAAATTATTGATCTAGATGATGCTTCCTTCTTTGTTGTGACAATTTAGGAGATAGAGAAAATTAAATCTCATTATGGTTTTCTCAATTCAGAAGTCAACAAGATGAGAAATTCTTGGAAAAGGTTGACCAAGGCTAAGACAAAAGTGATTGATTTCGCATGGCCAATTGATGATGTGTACAATGAATGGACAACAAAATATGCCATCCAAGATGCAGAGCAGTTAGAGGGCACTCCTGAATAGTTAGAAGAGGTTGCAACCGAACAGCAAGTAGAAGAAGCTGCAGAGGTCGAAAAGGACTTGTAACCATTTTTGCAAAAAGTTTTGTAACTTCTTCTTGAACAACAAATGATTGTAACAAATTCTCCTAGGAAAGTCCGAAGCTATGTGCATCCATATTGTTATAAATGGATACCAGGACTAAGAAAAAAAGGATCACAAAGAATTGTAAGAAAACGCTGCAGAAATTTATCTGAGCTTTTCTAAGTTTAATGGAGAATATTCGAAAGTTTTTGTAATACTTTCTTGAAAATATATCAATATACAGACCATCGGTTTTGAGTAAAACTTTGTATCATCTTTGAATGTGATTGTAGTTGTTTATTGTTTCATTTTGAATAATCCAGGGTTATTTTGTTTGAATGGGGATTGTAAGGCAATTTTCAGTAGATGTGCTCGCTAGCTTTTCTCTTTAGGAGGGAAATTAAATATGCAGGGATCGCCTCTACCAGTAAATTCTTCATAGGATATTTTGAATCTTGATGAGCATAGTTTGATTTGGTGCACATAAATTCTCATGTATGTCAGGCATATATAGGGATTAACAGAAGCTGAGCCAATGGGATGTGTCGAGATATTCTGTTTGGGGAGTATTGTTTGAATTTAGATGACTTTGTGATCTTGGATAAGGCACTGGTATAGATCAAGGTTGTCTATTGCATGTTTTCTAAATCAAAATACTAAATATGAGTATAATTTTCATTCCTTTATTTCAATTGGTTTCAAGGTGATTAGATCCACTGGTTTTCTGGACTAGTTTGTTGTGGATTTATCTTTTGAAAGTGTGAATTTAGTTCACAAAGGTATACCCGCCTGGACTCTGAGTAAGTCCGAAGTGTAGAAGGTTAAATCAAACCTTGTCATGTGTTGTCCTAAGAGTTTCCTTCCCTTTAATATCTCTTCTGCATAGAGTTTAATCATTTTATTATAAGGATGTTGAGGTGAATCAGATTTTGAAAACAACAAGGTATCTGAAGGGAACTCTTGACTATGGATTGTGGTATCCTTATAGCAAGGATTTCAACTTGAAAGTATACACAGATGTTGATTGGGCAGGCAATATACATGACCGGAAAAGCACAATCGATGGTGCATTCTTTCTTGGTGGTAGACTGGTCTCATGGATGAGTAAGAAGCAGAGTTGTATCTCTCAGTCTACAGCAGAAGCAGAGTATGTTACAGCTTTCATGAACTGCACTCAGACAATTTGGATGAAGCATGTGTTAAATGGCTTCAAAGTTCTTGTATCTGAACCGGTAAGTATATTTTGTGACAATACTAGTGCAATTTATATCTCCAATAATCCAGTTTTACATTCTAGAACAAAGCACTTTGAGCTTAAGTATCATTTCTTAAGGGAAAAGGTTCAAAACAAAGAGATTGCACTGGAACATGTTTCCAGTAAGGAGCAGTTAGCAGACATATTCACCAAGCCTCTCCCAAAGACTGCATTTATGCACTTAAGAGGTGAATTAGGGGTGTTGCCCCTTCAAGAGGTAAACTAAAAGCATATGCTCCACATCAGTCAGGTAGTGCATAGTCAAATTTCTTTTGGATTGATGTGTTGAAGGATGCTACTCCTCAAGGGGAGTAGCATAATGGAATAGGGAAGCTTGTGCCTCCACTTTGACATTGTTGTCAAAGGGGGAGAAAATGTGAAGTGGAGAAGATATCTGCAAAAAATAGGGAGAAGATGTGAAGTGGAGAAGATATCTTTGTTTATTGCCATCAATGCCAAAGGGGGAGATTGTTGGCATTATGTGAACCGGTATGTGGACATAATGATATTGTATGTTGTCATTGATGTCAATATGTTGAAGAAGTGAGAATCAGCATATGAGAGAACCGGTAGAACACTGTGAACCGGCATTTGTGCCAAAGTGAAGCAGTGTGCTTGTTCAAGGTGAACCAACATATGGTTATGGGAACCGACACATGGAAGTGTTGTATGACTACCAGTTGGTAGTCTCAACTTCAAGGTTTTTGATTTAAGTGCTTCAAGCCTGTGTGGCTCAACCGGTGACATTATGTGATGAGTTAGCATTGTAATGAAGAACAGATCATGTTGCCATGTCAGCCTTGTGGGCGTGAAGGATCTTGCATGAAGGAGATTGTTCCTATCTACCTCGGGAATGTGTGAAGTCTGTAAAATGGTGATAACGTGTGATGGGTTATCAGCCGCCATGAAATCGGTGAAAATGGACGATGGAGAATGTCTTGAGATTGGATCAAGACTATTGCAATTAATGGAGTGTTCTCAATGGTCAGGATTGAACCGTTTGAATTCCTTAACCTAACAGGTTTTAGGGTTTAGGGTTTATGCTACTGACCTATCTGTTTTCCTATAAGGTCGATGTTGTGTCTCTTTCTGAGGTTGTTGGCAAAAGTTATGTGTGTGTATCCAAGAGAAGGGATATGTGATTCTTGCCAGACCAAAAGGAGAGAAGTGATACCTATAGAGTGTAAGTGCAGAAGGTGAAGAGGAGCTTAAGAAGATCTACATTAGCATTGAGTGTTATTACCAAATCATTGTAATACCTGCTGATCTCTAACCACCTCAATAGTTAGAAAATCCCTTAACAGGGTAGCCTTAACCAGCTTGCTATAAATCCTTTAACAGGGTAATTCAAAGCTATTGAGTTTGAAATCCTTTTGCTATTGAGTTCTTGAAATCCTCTAACAAGGTAACCTTTAACAGGGTTTAACCATTAACCGGGTATTGTAGCCATCCCTTAACCAGGTGATCCCTAACAGGATCAGTTCCTAGCAGAACCTATTGTAATGTCTCTAATTGGACAAGGCTCCTAACATAGCGTACTTCTAAAGTGTTCAAAAACAACTTGTGGGTACTCATCCCCACCGTGGTTTTTCCCAGTTGGGTTTCCACGTGAAAAATATGTGTGTCATGTGTGATGCTTTTATCTTGTGATTCTTTCCTATTGTCTGTCAAGCATATGATGGTTCGGTGTTTTATGTCTATCAATAAAACATGTTGAACTAGCTATTATTATGATCTAATGATAGATTACCTATTTATGCATAAGGGTGAAATGGTAGTGTAGTCTTGAGTTGAGTGAAAAGCTAAGTGAGTAACCGGTTAATGCTTGTCTCAGTCATTCTTAGCTTTACCAGTTGTACTCTGTTTTAAACCGATGTCACTGTTTGCTAGTCATTTGAAAGTGTCTGTTGTCAAACTGGTTTAGGACTGTATTTTTGTCTGTACTGATTCACCCCCCTCTCTTAGTACCAGGTTAGTACTATCCATTCATCATTGAGTTATCAGCCAACTGCAATGTCGGCAACATGTAGCATGCAGACATCCTCTAGTGCACGTCATATTGGCCGACCCACTATTGGTGGATCCCTCTTTTTCTCTATCTTCTATCATGTGTTTATTTCCCTTCAAGCGTTCTTTCTTGAATTCTAATGCCATTCATAGTCGATTCATTTTTTGCAGGAGGAGATTCACATGAGAATGTGCAAGAGGTGACTACTGCTGATAACATACCATCATTTCCTAGATCTTCTCGTATTGCTAGTACGGGAACGTTGCAGGCCACATTGGTGGTGAGCGATGAAGAAATGCTTCCCTTAAAGATACAAAAGGTTCCAGGTACTTTAAAATTATTATTATATATACTCTAATTGTAATTTACTTTATGATCACTCATTTTGGACTAATGATCCCATGAATTTTTTGCAGGCAAATGATATTTTCTATAAACATCTTAGTGACATTGCATTGCAAATATTTGGGCCCACCATACGTAAAAGGTGGTACATCATATGTGAACTAACCCTTATCCACTTTTGATTTCATATCATTGCTGGAATAGTTTTCATTTGATCCATTTCTTGAAGTGTAATAAATGTAGCTTCAGTTCATTTCTGAATCTAATAGGTTTGTTTTTGCTTTAAAAGGTGGAATGACCAAGAAAAAAGGTTAAAAGATGAATTGACAAACCAAATGGTTGAGTGGTTTGGAAATGACACCTTTGACAAAACCAAGCTCCTTGAAAAAGCTGGCACATATCTAAAGTATGTGAGGGACCAATACAGGACCCATTTGGAGAGGAACCTAAAGTACGAGCATCCCCCCATGATTCCAAAGAGGGAGTGGAAGGACCTGATTTTGGATGCCAAGGAGAGAATTGAAAGGAAAAAAGGAAATACACCACTAGACGCCAGAAGAAGGTACGGGATACTATTAAGAATGTAATTATGTACTAATTAATTACTCTTTATATTTATATAATCTAACATATTTCAAACTTTTTATAGACTGAGTGACATGTCAAAGGCAACCAAGGCAAGGCAAGAAAAGCATGGGCAACACAAACTCAGCTCTAGTGGCTACATGAAACTTGCTGCATGAATTGTAAGTATCTCATGTAAACGAAATATTGCATCAAAATATTGCAAACATTTTTTTTTTATCAAACAATGCAAGAAAAATTCATGGTACCAAGCAAAAATGCAGGGCTCTGAATTCAATAGAGCGCCCACAGAAGATGACAAGATAATTGCCTACCAGCAAGGCTATTCAGTCGTGGTTGATCGGCTATGAGAATTGAGTGGGCATACACAACATTCGAGTGCATCCGTCACATAGGTAAATATGGTAAATGGAAGTTGTTTCAAATTAAATACTTTACCAATAATCTAATTGATGTTGAGTTCCAACATAAAGTGACTAAAATTTGTTTTAAATAAGCATGCAATGATAACAATGTGCATGTCATTGGAATGCAGCCTGCTAATTATGAAACACCACCTGCACATGAAGGTTCAAATGTGCATCCCAGTAGTGGAGGTATTCATTTGCTATTCAAATTTATTTATTTAGCTATTAATACAATTAAACATCTTAATTTGTAATTAGAGTAGTAATTAATGTAACCTTTTTTGTTAATATTTTAGAGCATGTAGTCGGTGGTGAGCAACTGGAGCATGATCTGGGTACACAACCTCAAGAACGTGATGTTCCCTACTCAAGTAAAGAGGACCACTATTATTGCTTTAAACAAATATAATTGCAATTGGTGTTCAGCATTAATTTAACCTTTAGTATTTCAACTCCAACAAATCTAGAGGGTGTTCAACATGTTGAGGTTGAGGCTACACAAAATGATGTGGCCCCATCAGGTAAAGAGCACAACAATTATGTTCTCTAAATTAATGAAATACTTGTAACAATAATTTTTTTTTTTTGAATTTAACCCATTTCTTTGTTATTGCAGAGGACCCCCCTTCGCTTCAGTGTCCTCGTCCTTAGTATAAGACTAGGCATACATTGAGATCACGAGCAGTTGGCGGAACATCTGCAGAGGGGGGAAATGATGAAGAAACTGATGTTCCACTTACTCTTTTCATAGCTTCAAAGAAAATACAAAGAAAGAAATGATTGTAATCTAACTTATTTGATAATGACTGATTTTTATGTGTTAGTGAATGTAATTATGTGCTAATTAATGGTTATGGATGATATGTGTTAATTAATATTGATGAATGTTGTGTGTTAATTAATGTTAATCAATGTTATGTGTTAATGAACGTTATGTGATATTAATGAATGAATGCTATATTTTATTAATGGTAGAAAGAATTAATAAAATAAATGTTATAAGATGTTAACGGGGAATTTAGAGTGATGTTGGGGGGGGAGGGTCCAAATGAGCTTCCACCTTCACGTGGTTGGCCCTGTTAAGTAGAGAATATTAAACTATTCTTGAAACCAAGTGAAGCTCAACAAGGTAACACACTTTTCAATATTTCATTATGTTGCACAATTAATCTTATTGAATAATGTATATTGAATCTTAATTGGAGGGTCCAACGGAGCCAACATGAACAACAACACCACAAGTTGCTGGGTATAATGAACTCCCATATTGTCTTGTTTGTACACGAACAATATGAGTTGTTTCTGGTGTTGATATCCAAGGTAGGACTGCAAAATTTATGAATATACCTCATCCTTGTAAGTTTTTTTATTACTTGTAAGTAATGATTATGCCTCATCCTTGTAAGTTTTTTTATTACTTGTAAGTCATGAATATTGCTCTTTAGTTGATTAAAATTAAATGAAAATCTTTAATGAATACACAAAACTATATACATATGCAAGCACACCATGGTTGAGACAGTCCAACTCCCTAGTCTCACTCTACGACTAAGCTCATGCCATATCTAAATCAAAGACATCTCAAATACATGGTCAGTGGAAAGCTGCAAAATGCCATTTTCATACATAAGCAAGACATACATAATTGGGCACAATCACAAAGAGAATAGTAAAAAGTGTGTTTGAGAATGTATCATGGATGCTTTTAAGGATTGTATCATGGATGCAAAAAATCTCTTCATTAATCCTTGACTCATGATTGCTATAATACTTCTTTAGACTTCTCATGTCATTTGTTGCACTTCTTCACTATTTTGGACTGAGTTTCAACTATGAATTTGCCTTGACTTATGACTGTACCTAGCTTTGTCCTATCTTTGTAAGCTTCCTCTTTGAATTGTCGTTGTAGCTTTGATAATACCTTTTTAATGTTGCACTATTTGTAAGGAGGACAACTCTTAATGCATGTTGCAAATTGTGTTCTAGCAACTGAGACTAACCTAATGCATCTGAGAATGGCATAAATTGCCAAGATGGAGATATAGCAGATGAGTTCAAGATTGTTGTTGTAGAAATTATTCGATTTCTGTGCTTGAAATTTATGTATATACACTATTTATAGTCTACTCTATATTTCCTACTCAGCTACTCCTATTGCTTTAAAATGAAATGTGAACTGATGAATTGTATTCTATAGATGACTAGTGCCTTTCTTCGCTGTTTGGGCTACAAAGTCTTTATATTTCTTTAGGACTTATTGTGTAAACTTATGAGACAATTTTTAAACCCACCACCTCTTGATGAGTCTGTCAGTTACATTATTACCAAGCGTTGTGGCTTTTCGGCATATAACCGGTAACCAACATTTTTTGTTTAACAAACTGGAAGATAAACAAATTGAGTATTGTCATCTCCTCACTGATACCTATCTGGTATCCATCGGTCCCTTTCTATGTTGAAGAAACTCTGGGCTTCAGTGACTTCCTTTAGTTTTCCATCGAAATGATTTTTCCATCGATATCACTATGCTCCTTCGATGAATGGGTCTGTTGTCTCACCAAAGCCCCTTTTATCCTCTCTTTGTCATCTTCCACCAATAAAGTTCTATCAATGAAACCATGTGTATCAGAGACATGCCTTTTAGTCTCCTTGAAACTCATATTCTCATCAAAATCTTTTTGTTATCCGTCGGGTTTCATGTTGAAGAGACATTGGACTTCGGTGACTTCTTTTGTCCTCCCATCAAAACTCATATCCTTATCTATATCATTCATTGATGTAGTTTTCTTTTGTTTTATCGATATCACTTTTTCGATGAGAATGCTTCTTTCGGTGAATCTTCTTTATCTTGCATCGATGATATTGTTTCTTCACAAGCCTTTTCTCATCGGTGGGGGCCACCTCTACTTTCTTTGATACCTTTTGTTGGTGGGACCATCTCTTTTGGTGAGTCTTTTTGCACTGATAGTGTTATATCTTTTAAGACCTTTTCTTGTCGATGAGAACCATCTCCACTTTCCTCGATATCTTTTATCGATGGAGTTACTGTCTTCGATGAGTCCTTTCTGAAGTTGATCGGCGTTTGCTTTCTTCGATGCCCCTTTTATATCGATGAGACATCACTGGGTCTCATCGATACTGTTTGAATCTCAAATACTTTGATAGAATGCTTTTAGACTTGTTCGATAACTTATGGGTTATTATGGTATCAATGAAAATGATGATTTCTTCTAAAGAGAGATGGCTTCTATGATTTAATTTCTCAAATCAAGATATTTTACTTAATTCAGATTTGATGCTCAATAGAATGACTGCACTATCACCAATCGATCTTGAAGATTTGACTACTCTTTAGATTATGATTATGACTATCATGATATTTCATGAGACTGCTCTATCCCCATATGAAACCCTTTGTTCCCACAAATCAATGCTTTGAACTTGACTGCAACTTTATAGTGATCACTGTCTTTGTCCAGTAAGCTTGCTACTTTATCAACTTTTGATATATTGGAGGCTCCTAGGATGGTTTCTATCTTATAGTCACAATACCTTGCTATAATTTGTAGCTATTCTATGTTTATTTGTTTTCCACTCTTAACTCATAGTTCAACCGAATATGGTTCATCTTGGAATCAATGCACATCAGTTATAATCAGATTATAACCAGTCTCCATGGTTGCAAGACCTGAAGAAGGATTCTTATCATCAATTAGATGCATACTTTTGGGAATATAGAAAGACAAAAAAATATATTAGAACCGTATTTTTTGTTGAGTCATAATATGATGTGTTAATTTAGCTAAATAAGGGAACCAATGTTGTATTAGGTTTAATTCCATGATGATAGTTGAAGCTTGTTAGAGATAGGGGATTTGTAGTAGTTGGCTTGTTAGGTTATGTCACAATCCCATGAAGGTCCTTGTAAACTGTTAATGTCAATAGACATGAGACTGTTATGTAATGAATTGGATCAGCTAAACCTAGAAGTTTTGTAACCAATGAATCAACTGACTCAAGTGTATGTTAATTATCTTATGATGGTCATTTATGACCGTTATTCTTAGTAGACATTAAGCAGTTCACTAGATAGTTGGTTAGTAAACCAGTGAGTTAGTTGGCTCAAGTGTATGCTATTTATCATATGATGGTCATTAATAACCATTATTGTTAGTACACATTAAGCAGATGGCTTGTTTAGATGGTTGGTAACTAGTGAGTTTGTTGAGCTCAAGAATTGGATGTACAAGTCAAGCAAGGGAGGTGAACACTAACAACGCATTGGTGCTTGCAATGTTAAAACCTTGGCCAAGATGGTGATTCTTTATCTAAGTGATGAAACTAGCCATTCGAATTCCTTTCTCATATTGATTAGCTTAATAATATTTGTTCAATTTTTTTATCGTTGAAAGATTACCTTCCTTTTAGATAAATTAGTTAGATTCTTATTATGTTGAAGAACATTTAGTTAGTTTTCTCCTTCAACTGAAGTAGTTATGTTTTATTTTGAAATGCTCAATTTTTTATCTTAATATAGATCACAATTTATTTTCTTTAAGTATAGAATTAATGAAATATTACATATGGTATCAGAGAAACCAAGTTTGACATTGAACCTTAGGCTTTCCACCTATAAACAACACTATATACATATGCAGGTGCACCATGATTGAGATAATATGCAGACACACTATATAAAAAACTATATTCGCAAGTAAAACTTTTATTCAAATCCACAATATGAAACACGGAGTTTTACTAGAAGAACGCAAGTAACCTTATCCCCTTTAGATAATATCACAAGCAACTGCCTGCAGAAAGATGCAGTAATCCATAGCATATACACAAAGGAAAGATACTGATTATATTATGTATGTTCGCAAAATGGTACAATAGTAAGTCTGAAGCTATATTCTACTTATTCTCTAATGATCCTTATTTTTACAAAATTTCCCTCATTTATATGAGGGTATAAATGAGGGTATACATTGTCACCAAGCATCGTGGCTTTTTAGCACATAACTATTAATTAACACTTTTGTTAACAAAGTGGGAGATAAAAAAGTTCAGCATTCCTATGTGTTCAATGTTCTTATCATCTTTATACATTAGAATGTCATTGTTTAGTGTCCTCATGACACTTTTTGTCTGGAAATGATTGGATAGAATATGGTCAACATAGAGTGACAATTCTTTGTCCTGATCCAACTCTGCTACTACTCGATTCTTCTCATCACTGAACTCTTGTTTCCATTGTTCCAACAATACTAAATCACCATTACTGTAAAAAGAGGGCACCCTAGGGGTATTCCCATCGTCCAGCCTCTGAAGCTCTTTCCTTAATTGATTTGTCAATTCATCATGGGACTTCAAGTAAGCCTCGGCTTCAATTTTCTCACCTAGATTAATCGGACTGTTGTCATTCATCATGTCTTCCAACCGAGACCTGAGCCTTTCATGCTCTTTCAAAGCTCTGACTATTCCAGTGTATGTTTTCCAATAGATTTCTGCAACTTGTATCATACTTCTGAACCTATGTTCAATGATCTCCAGAATCAACTTATCCATCTTTTGTTGTACCTTTTCTACTTGCCGAGATGTCTTTTCGGCCCTGTTCCTCCAATACATAGCATCTGTCAAGGCATCCATGGCATCTTTTTCAACACCGTATGTCATCCCTGTTTGACTGGTACCTATATCAATCTAAAGCAATCTTGCCTGCAGCCTCTATTTTTCTTCATTAGTTTTCTCACATAGGCTTTTGTATGTAGAATTTTCTCGGACCAGAAACTCTATTGGTTCAATTTAGAGACATCCAAATTTAGTTTGGCAATTGTTCTAGGGTTAGTCTTTCCAACTTGTTGCACCATCAAATGTCCAAAAGCTTCTTCTTTATCAACCAATATAGGTCTTTTATCTTTGGGATAGATAGCCCACTGTAGAAGAGCCTTCTGATCTGGATCATATCCTGATCCTCTAAAGAGTTTATCAATCTCTTTTGGCATCATTTGCCTAATTGGGTCCTGTTTCTTGAGGAATCCATTAAACAACAAGACAGAGTTCATGTCCCATCCAAAGTATAATAGCACACCAGCTTCCTTAAGCAATTGTCTTCCCTTCTCAGATGTCATTTCTCTCATCACAAGATCCATCTCCTCTTGTAACTTTTGAAGTTGCTACTCTTCTTCACTATTTCTCATGTTATTCCTAATTTGAGATCCTTTATGTTGATGGAGGAATGCAATGAACTCCTTGGAATCAATGAAGTCACTATCAGTAATGAAATCCTCATGCTCCCGGAATCTAATGTCAGCCACTTCTCAGACATTCAGTTGTCCTATTGCCAAGTATATCGGTGTATCCTCTTCATAACCAGGGATAATCCTCTCAAGGAGTGAATGGAATGATGCTAGATGTGGAAGCATGAGACATATGAGCCAAAGGCTCTGTATTCCTAATAATATCAATGTAGTCCCTAAAAACATGAGGCAGGACTCCCTCAAGTATTTCCAATTCATGCTCCACAAGTTTGTTGGCCAACTCCAAGGGGTCTTCGATCTTTTGGAGCATGTTCTCATCCATTTTCCAGAGATTTTTTTAGTGGTGAATCTTCACCAATTGGCGAATTTTGCATGAATAGTCTTGGGCACCATCATGGTCAAATCGCCCGAAATTTTGGGGTTAACGACACACTGTTGAAACTGGCTTCGCCAATGACCACACCCCATCAACGTGCATGCCCGTAATATTCGCCTAGAATCACTTGGACATGGGTATTAGATCACCTCTGCTATTCGCCAGCAATAGTTAAACGACCACGTACCCAGGACCTAATTTGCCAATGGTAAATTACATGTTCATTGCATGCATCGGCCAAATTCGCTAATATCAAATAAAACATTATAAGCATTCGAGGACCCATTTCGCTCCGCTTAAATTAAATGTTCATTGCATGCCCGCGCAATTCACCAAAAATGCAATTAAATTAAATGTTTATTAGCAATTGTGATGCCCGGGCCCCACGCAATTCGCCAAAAATGCAATCATGGATTGCTATAAATACACTATTTCTTACACTCTTTCTTACAATTTGTTCATGTCTGATTAGTAAATTGGGAGCTCTCAGAGTCTCGAGTCTCGATTCGCATTCTACAAATTGAGTTGGAAAGTCAAAGTTCATTGTAGGGCGAAGGGCCAGAGTTACAATCCTACAACACAGGCCCAAGCATTCATTCCTGATTCCCGATTCAGAGAATTGAGAAGGCATAAAGGTGAGTAATCATTTCTTCATACTTGATAGTTGATAGTATTAGTTTTAATGTTTAATTAGTAGTGAGAGGTCAAGACTCAAGATGTCATAGTCAGACATGGGTGAGACTCCTCAAGGTGGTGAGAAGGGATTGGGATGTCAGACAAGGGTAAGACTCCTCAGGGCAGTGAAACTGAAGGGATTGGGAGGCCATCAAAATGCCCAAAACTTAAACTTAAAGATAGTACCATAAAGTCTTTTTTGGAATTGGCAAAGTTTTTGGTCCATCAACCTCTACAGTTGCAGAACCCATTCACAGTAGCTCACCACCACCAGTACCACAAGGTGGGATTGTCATTGAGTTAAATGCATCAAATGAGGATGGCAATACTGACACGGCAGAAGATGTTCTAAGGGATACACACAATGAGATACCATTGGTGAATGAAAATGCTAGTACTGAAGATGATGTTGGTAGGAAGAAAAGAAAAAGGAAAGTAAAACTGGGGTGAGAGTGGGAGATGACAAGGAGTTTTAAGATTGATTGGGTAGAAAAGTACCCATTCATTGAACCGGTCCCAAACAATGATGAACAACCAATAGAATGCAGGTGTAAGATTTGTAGCTGGAAAACTAAGAGAGAGAAGAAGATGCAGCTAAAGCTTGACACCATAGAAAAGCATATTGGTAAGGTTTATGAAAAACAGATCATAGATGAAAAGGAAACACGAGTAGTAAGATGGAAATCAAAGGAAGAATGTCTTCATGTTAAGTATGTCATGGAATATGAAGAGCATAACCACAAAATGACACTGATTCATAATAGTGGATTTGGAAATACAATCAAGGCTAGGCTTGAACATGTAACGAAAGATACAAACCTAGCAAAGACTGTTCAAATGAGTGTTATTTTTCATATTATGTCGAGAGGGCGTCCTATGAAAGATTTCCCAGAATTTAGTAATTTATTATCTTTTTTGAATGTTCCTCACTATCCTATGTCACATTGGTCGATAAACGCTGGATGGGAAATGGAAAACTGTCTCGCTGAGGTGGAAAAGGAAAATTTATAAGAGAGTGTAAAAGAGTCAAATTTCATTTCATTATCCATAGATGAAGTTACTGTGGTAGATAACATTGCTTGGGTTTGTATGCATGTGTATACCGTAAAAGAACACGTCCGTCGAGCTCATCTACTCTGTGTTCGTAAAATGAGGGGCAATTCAATAGCAAAAAAATTATATTTGGAAGCTAAGAAAGCTTTGAATGAAATTGCTGGTATGGATGACTTGACAATTCCCAAGAAGTTGGTGTGTGTTGGAGCTAATGGAGCTACAGTAATGCAAGGTCAAAGGACCGGTCTTTGCACAAGATTACAAACTAGTATTGCACCATACATGGTTGGCATTCACTGCATGGCCCATCGAATGAATTTAGCATATAGAATTGTAAGCAATTTCCCTATAGTGTCAAAAATTGAAGATCTGGTCCACGAGCTCCACTCATACTTCTACCGAAGTCCTAAACGTTTTGCAGAATTTCAGATTTTTGTTGAGGGAGTAATAGGAGGAAACAAGCTTCTCAGGGATGTTGAGACCAGATGGATCTCCTTGCATGGACCAGCGGAATGAGTTCTAACAGAATATCAATCCTTGATTAGACTAATGTATGAGCAACGCCTCACAGTAGACAAAGCTCCTGATCTCTTACATAAGTTAAGTGATATAGAGATTGTTAACTTTAGCTAGTCTTCTCCCCATGCTGGATTCAATGTATATCAATGAGTATAGCACTCTATGTAAAATGGCATGCTTGAGCCTGGATGGTCTATATTCAGATCTAACAGGGCGAAGCCCAAATTTTTTTAGGTGGCAGATAATTACAGATTTGAATCATGCTGAAATTTTTTTACATTTCAATACAAAAATGAGTTATGTGTCTTTGTAAAAGGATTTCAAATACCAATGCACCAATCTAAGATGGGAAAGCGAGGCAGAGCACTACCAGTTAAAAAGGAAGATTTTGACAGGATTGTTAAATCTGTTAGTGATAATTTGAAGTCTATTGCATATGAACTTTCAACTGAGATTCGAGAAAGATTCCCTTGAGAAGAAATACTTGAAGCCATGGGTTGTGTGTATCCTCAATTTTGGCATTCAATTGGAGATAATCCAAATGACCAAAGATGTATCATAAAAAACTAGAGGAATTGATATTGACATTTGCAAAAGATGCATATTGCAATGGACAGCCAATAGAAGGAATTTTAAATTCAAATCATCTTAGAAAACAATGTAAGCAGTTTGCATTGGTTATGAAACAGCAGTTGGTTAACTTGGAGAATCCATTTGAACCTGGATCAATCACAAGGCTTTGGAAAATGATAGATCAAAGTGAAGCATTGTGTATTGCAATACCAGAATATTTGAAACTTGTTGATTTATGTCAAACAATGATATTGGGGTCGGTGGAAGATGAGAGAGTTTTCAGTGCATTAGGGCTTTTGAAATCAAAGATCAAAAACAAATTAGACAAGAATTTGGAAACTTGCTTGAGGTTGTTTATAACCCAGTATAATGTTAGAGATTTTCCATATGATAGGGCACTAGCATTCTGGAATTCCATGCGTGATAGACGAGGGGTGTGCAACACTTTAAAAGCTGGTGGTGCTACTGCTAGTGCTAGTGCTGAGACAAATGAATATGATGGGTCGCAGACTTAGAGTCAGCATAAAGACGAAGACATTTTTGAATACCTGACTCAGAATGAAGATGAACCTGTTAGTACTAGTCAGTTTCTGAGTCTTGAGTCCATTTGGGATATAGAAGCCTCAGACAGTCGGACTGAATCAATGAAGTGAATTAGCGGTCAGTTTATAGGTATTTATAATTATACTACAATTCTTGAGTCATATTACAATTTCAATTTGCAAAATTGCAATACTATGGTTGTCATTGATGATTTTTGATATTGTATTCCTTGAATTTGTCAATCAAAAGTAGAATGAATACTTATTTCATATTTTTAATTGTGAATTTGAATTATTACTAAACAATTGATTTATTAGTAAATTGGTATTTAGTTCCACATTATGTAACATGTTGAACATGAAATGCAACAAATTTGTGTCACAACTCAGAAGATCCATAAAATTATTCATATTGCATAATTTTTACTACTAGAACCTTTGTTACCTTTCTACTGTTCTACATTAAATGCTTAAAATGATGTTCATGGTGATTACAGTTTTGTGTTTGTTTTTTGTCTTAGTTGGCTAGTAAATTGAAGTTGTCGTGCGTTGAAAATATAAGTTGTCCTCTATTTGTTTGTCCATGTCAATGTCAAGTGTGGTCAAATGGTTGGTCATACATGTTTAATGGTTATCGATAGCTCACAAGTCCTTTATCATCAAGTCAATTTAAGTCGCGAGCTTGTGACTAATGGGAGATTTTAGTTGTCACTATCTCGTAAGATGTTTTGCACTTGACCATTTTATGTTGCGAGGTTGCGACTGGGTGTGATTTTATGTTATCGCACAGTCGCGAGGTGTTCATGGTTAAGTCATTTTAATTTGCGATCATGCGATGTAGTTGGTATGAGGTATCACAGCTTAGTTGGTTTCGTCGCTTGCTCACAGGTTTTGAAGTTGTTTAGCATTTTAAGTTGCGATTTGGCGATAGGTAAGTTTTGGTCTGATTTTGTGGTCATCGCATGCTCACAGGTTTGTAAGTCTTAAGTCAAAAAGTGTTGCGAGCATGCAATGGCAGTTAAGTGCCTTGTTATCGTGGGATCGCAAGGGTTTAAGTCAAGTTAAGTTTTGAGTTGCGAGCTTGCGATGAAATAAGTTATTTTATTAGATCAACGATTGTCGCTCACTTGCGAGATTCTATGAGGATTCGTAAAAGGGGTTGCGAGCTTGCAATTAAGCGGATTTGGTAGCATTGTCACTAACTCGCTGGTTCCTTTCCTGATTGTTATAACTAGTTGAGAGTGTGCGATTAAAGATGGGGATTGACACGTAGACTTGTTTGTCGGGTTTTGTAAAATTTTTGACATGATCGAGCCAAGATTTTGACATTTGTACAATTGCATTAATGCATTCTATCAGTTTAATTGAATTAATGCCACACTAGCTAGTTCATGCAAGTGTGGCAGTTAATGAGACTTGGTCACTTGAGAGAAGTGAGTCAGTGACGGTGCCCAAATACCATTTTATGTTGTGAGGTTGCGACTGGGTGTGATTTTATGTTATCGCAAGGTCGCGAGGTGTTCACGGTTAAGTCATTTTAATTTGTGATCATGCGATGTGGTTAAGTCGCTTGCTCACAGGTTTTGAAGTTGTTTAGCATTTTAAGTTGCGATCTGGGGACAGGTAAGTTTTGGTCTGATTTTGTGGTCATCGCATGCTCGCGGGTTTGTAAGTCTTAAGTCAAAAAGTGTTGTGAGCATGCGAAGGTGGTTAAGTGTCTTGTTGTCACGGGATCACAAGGGTTTAAGTCAAGTTAAGTTTCTAGTTGCGAGCTTGCGATGAAATAAGTTGTTTTGTTAGATCAACGGTTGTCGCTCACTCGCGAGATTATTTGAGGATTCATAAAAGGGGTTGCGAGCTTGCGATTAAGAGGATTTGGTAGCATTGTCGCTAACTTGCTAACATGTGGACTTGTTTGCCGGGTTCTGTAAAAGTTTTAAATGCCAATCGCCAATCAAATAGAAGGGCATGAATTCAAATTTCGCTCGAGTACTTCAGTTTGAAGTTTGAATTAATGTCATTATGCCACAGTAGCTAGCGAGTTCATGCAAGTGTGGCAATTAATGAGACTTGAGACTTGAGAGAAGTGACGGTGCCCAAAATTCAAATAGTAAATACCATTAATTGCATGATCGATCCAAGGTTTTGTATAATTACATTAATGCATTCTACCTTCGAGGTAATCGAGTGAATTGAGCTCTGCAACAACGTTGGAGAATTCAGAGTGTTGGGTGTGAGAAAATTTCAGAAAATTGGTTAAGTTTTTCTCCTGCAACTAAAATGAGCCAGGCAACGAGTGGTGCTGGAGGTTCCAAGCCCAAGCCCAAGCCCAAGGCCACGACAAGTGGAGTAGGTGAACTTGGAGGTTCCAAGGCCAGTGCCACTGAGGAAACGATGGTTAAGAAATACAAAGATGAATTTGTAGATTTGATGCCAGGGACTTTCGTTGCTTTGAATACAAATCATTTGGCATGGAGAGATTTATGGAGCCAATGCAGAAACCCTACCACACTTAATATGACTGGTTTTGCTTTGTTTCATTATTTCTGGAAAAATAGGGTTATGGGTGTCCCGATGTCAAACCCTTGGGATTTAAATATGGCAAAGTTAATTGTGCTAGATGTGTATGTTGATGTGGATTTGATCAAAGAGTTGGGCAAATGCTATTGCCCAGTATCTAGGGTAATCAGAAGAAAGAACCAGTCTACCCTAGTTTCAATTAACAGAGCTAGCTTTGTTGAAGCTTTCCAGATTATTGGTGTTGTGTGTACAAATATAGATTTGGAGCGGATTGCAGAGGATTATGACAAATACAAAGGTGTTATCAAGAAGCATGCAATGCCCAAATACATGCCTAGGGTGAATAAGAAGCTGATTATAATTTCAGAGAGTATCGAACCACCATTTGACATCACACCTTTCCACCATTATATGCATTGTACAATCTATGGATTATGCAGAGTGTTGGGTTTTGATGGAGATTCAATAGTGTCAGCTGAATTACTGATGATGGCTATGGGCATTCAACACCCAGATGTTAAAAAAGATTATGATTATGTGGGCTATGTGGTTGAACACATTCATAATGCTCTAGTTGAAATTCAGAGTGGTGCACCCAGCCCTACATTCAAGCATTATTCATTGCTGATGCATTTAATCTTGTTCTATAATGTTGAGTTCATGGATAAATAATTGGAGCTTTTCAAAGAAGAATTCGGTGTCTTAGTGCCAATACAAAGATGGACCCAGGTCTGGGATAGTAGTTCTCCCCATTCTTCTTTCCTTTTCTTTGAAAATTGGATTGTTTTGCCAATTATGGAAATGCTAGGAATAAATAGGGAACGATTGTTAATTAATGTTAGGAGAGTTTTGAGACCTTACCAATATGTTCCAAACTGACCTATTTCACATGACTGGGGGGACTTTTATTTTTTTGATAACTTTACTGTGATGAGAGTCTATGGGTGTCCTCAGCCTCCCCATATTTTACCAAAATTTGTTCCAATTAGGATTGCTTTTATGGAGTTTATTTGGCAATTGACCCTAGTTGAAAAAGAATACCTTGATAAACACAGGAAGGGTACTTTTCTTCCTAGGCTTTGGGTTGCATCTGATTTTACCATTGGTAGGAGTTCCTTTGATGAAGTAAACAATTTCCTTAAACAGTATAGGTTGGTTAATGTTGTGTCTAGATTTTGTGATCCAGAACAATTTATTAAAGTTGCAATGCCAAAAATGACACCTTGGGCCACAATAAAGGACCATGAACCATTGGATGATGAGGACGTGGTTAGAAATTTTCTAAGAAAAGATGAAGTACAAGAAAGGAGAAGAAAATGGAAAAATTTGATGAGAGTTGAAGCAGAATTGTTGGCTACTGACCCTAGTTTCTTAGGTTTTTGCCCTGATAGCCTGTACCTGGAGAGGATTAACAAAATGTTGAGTTTATATGAAACTCTGATGGAACAAATGCCTTAAATTCCAAAAGTGACTGCTCAGCAGCAAGACCCCCAAGATGGACATTCTTCACATGGAAAGAGGCCACTTAGTGTGTCTGCTGATGATGTAGAGAGTGGGGATGAAGTTCAATCTACCCGAGTGCCAGCTGCAAAGAAACAAAAAACCACTGAAGTCAGTACAATTGTGAGGAGAGACCCTGCTAGAGCAATTGTTACAGAACAAGGACACTACTTTCATCAAATAAGAACACATCTTAGAGAAGCAGGGCAGAATGAAGAACAAGGAGAAACAAATGAAGCCCTTGCTCAAGGCTTTGATGAATGTGTGATGTTGTCAAATAAGTTCATGAAAGATGATAACTTTATTAAGTCAAATGAATTTAAAAGTTTTTTGACAAGGTTGAAACAAAATCAATTAAAACAAAATCTAATCATAGAGGAAGCAAATGAAGAAAAGAAAGAGGAGATCATCAAGGCACTACAGGAATATGATCCTGACAGGGAGGAAATATCTATCGAATAGGCAAGACAATTGATAAAGAGTACTCGTATGATTATGATGCCTGACTGGGATATCCAATCTATTTTTATTATTGATCATATTAGGAACCAAGAGGACCCAATGTTTAGAATTGAATTTGAAATTGGAAATGTAATAAGAGGATCGAGATTTAATCCTAAGTCAAAGACACTTGTTGCTTGGTCTTTGGCCCCTTCCACTCAAAAGCCCCATCTTCTAAATATCCAAGTAGAAAAGAAAGCTAATAGAATGATTTGGAACTTGCAAAACACAACTGACACAGAGATTGCCTCATTTTTTACTAAGTTTCTTTCATGAATTTATCAAAAATAGAGGATTTGTCAAGAAGATACACAAAAACATATACCCAATTGATTGCATTGTCTAAAAAATATGAAGAGACACTGATGAAGAAGGGCGCTCTAGAGGAAGAGTTAGTGGAGTTGAAAGAAAAAATTGCAAATGAGCCCCCTCCAATACAGATTACAGAACAAGTACAAGAAATACCAGCTGATGTGACAGCAAAAATGGAGGAATACGCAGGGAAAATTGAAAAGCTTGAAAAGGAACAAAATGTCAAGGCTATCTCTGTTGTGTCGGGAATTCTGAAACACGGGATTAGTGTATTGAAAGACAAATTGATGGTTGTGCATGATATGGACATTTCTTTGAAAGAGGCAAGCAAAACATCCTCTGAGGCTGTTGCTTTTCTTGGACCTTTGTTCAATGTTTGGTCAGGAAGAAGCAGATTAATGGATAAGCTAGATACTGCAATGATGTATAGTGACGAGTTCCCTCCCAAGATCAGTGACACTAAAGACATGGTGGAGGTAATGAATGCAGCTTATGCATTTTTCACAGGGAAGGATGTGCTTATAAATGAAAAATTGCAGACATTTGGGGAAGGTTATAATAAATTGGTGCCTTCAATTTATGGTAGTAATGGAGATTTGAAATCAGTTTCTGATTGGACCAACGAATTTGATTTGATTCTGGAGCAAGAAGAAATAATCAAGCATGTAAATGAACAAGTTGATGCTGATTTCCTTAACGGTCTGCTTGATTCACTATTCAAGGTTGAGGTTGACCATGCAAAGTTTTTGTTGAGTCCAGGGCAGTTATAGATGCCAGATGGGCAGATTTAGTTGCAAAGTTGGAAGAGGTAAAGGCATTCAGTTGGCCAACAGACAAAGAGGTGGACAGGTGGCAAGCCATGCTAAAGCCAAAGAAGAAATCTCAGGTTGAGGTTGCTACCCAAGATTCCTCACAGTAATCCTAAGCTTGTTGAATCCTCGGGTTAAGGTTGCCACTTTTATTGATCAATGATGTTGAACTTGAAAACTCTTATATTAATATAGTTATAATAGCTCAATTGTTCAAGAATTTGATAAGTGCATAGTTGAATTGCATTGTGAATTTACTTTCTGATATCATTATGAATATAATATCAATATCATTTGCAGTTTGAGCAATGCGATCTTCACATAATTGTCTTTGTGTTGAATTTATGTTTTCACTGTGAATTGAATGGCCAAGGGTTTTTCAGTTTACATATGAATCTAGGTTGTGTAACTGTATGTAATGGCATTATTCATAATTTCATTCCTATTTATCTGCAAATGAATCTTATTGAAGTTTATTATCAGGTTGTCTTGAATTGTAAGTGACTCTATGCCCTAGGATAAGGTAATGGTTTGTTGTCTTGATGTTTTACTAATTATGTTGTATAATTGTATTCCTATCTAATAATCTATTGTGGTGTTTAATACTTTCATTCTTAATACTCTTATGATTTTATATGCTATTGATGTTTATGTAGTATATATGGAGGTGTTCTATGACAGTCTATGACTCTATAATCTGCCCACTAATTACAATGAGGTGAATCCTTAATTATTTAATATGATTCCAGAATAACAGAAATTTTGCATTCCTGGGCATAATAGGATTAGGAAGCATCAAATGAAAAATTACATACACCATAACAATGCAACAAATGAAAAAAATTAAATCTCATGATTCTGATCATTTGAAAGAGATAGAATTATACACAAAATAAATTTATATATAGACAAAGCTTGACACTAAATGCTTTTCATTTTCTCTGTAAATGACTATACAGTATACAACTTGCTCCTTTCACCTAGAGTCTAGAATCACTACTGGAACCAAAAAAGGAACCCCAATGACTATACAACTTGCAAAACTACTTGAGCCATGTCATTATCACCCTAATGCCTTCATTTCGGATGGAATGTGAGATGTTATGTTTTGTCCAAGTCCAATAGATCATTTCCAAATTGAGGAGGAAGCCTTCATGCCTAGGAACAGAGAAAATGGAAAGAGGAACTTGAGCCTTCATGCCCACGATCAGGGAAAGTGGAAACAAGAGCTTTAGGGTAAATGTAATCTGTTGGGGGGGGGTTGCAACTTCCATGTCATCACAAAGATGATTGGCTGCCACTCCCCACCCAAACAATTCCTTCTTTCATTCCTCTGCGGGCTCCTTCTTCAAACCCCTTGCCATCCTATGGCAGAGTAGAAGCAGAGGATGTGCCATGCTTGGCCCTTCTTGACAAAAAAGGCTTTTACACCCCCTCTGGCAATCCTTCTTACTTTCACAACCCCTCTGACAATAAACAAACTCACACAGAAGAAAACAAAAAAACACCCATCCGGTATCACAGAGCACACAACAAGTACAACTCCATGCACGATCCTGCTCAAACATCATCTTCCTTTCGGAGGAAAAAAACCACTCTCAGAAAATGAAAAAGGTTTATTTTCTCTTCTACCAATTAAGTCACCACTCCATTGTATTTATAACATTTTCACACTTGATTTGGTGATGCTCATTTTGCATTCGCGTGAAAAATTATCATTTTGGTGGTTTTCAACATGACTGTAGACTCTAGATTCCTAGAATTCATCATCATGCCTATCAAATCCACTGCATCCTGCTAAGGCTCATCTATTGTGAACGATTTTGTTCTGATTTTATTCCTCCTTGATTGGACAAATTTTGCTTCAAAATCCCTAACAACAAGCAACTTGAGCTCTTATTTCTCACAGAAATCCGTGATCTCCCATCTCTAACTCAGAAGCTATCAAATCCTTTTATGCCTCTGAAACCGTCATCCTCGCTTGTCTAATCAACCTTGACTCAAGAGAAACCTTCAAACTAGTCCCTCAGGAACGAGTCAGCATCCAAGCCTTAAAACTTTTAGGTTGTGAGCTAGCGACTAGATAGTTTGTGGTTAAGTTTTATGGTTATCACCAGCTCATGAGGTAAAATGTCTGAAGACATGATCAAGCCGTGAGTTGGTGACAAGTTGGTTTGGGTTTACATCACGAGGTCTCTAGCTTTTTGGTTGTTAGCGTTTTATGTTACCGAGCTGGAGATTGTTAGTGAAATTGCTTTGGTCGCGAGGTCTCGAGTTGGTCTGAGATAAACAGTTTTATGTTGGCAAGTACGCGACAAGGGTTAAATTTTTTAAGTTACCACTATCTCCAAGTCGCTGCGGTGATGAGTACTTAACATTTGTGGTCGAGAATTGGTGAGTGCCAGTTCAGTTTCCCTCAGTCGCTAGATCTCAAGGTTAAGAAGGCTTAGCATTTTCAGCTTGCGAGTTGGAGATAGAGAGAGTTGATGATTGTGAGAGGCAGAGAGTTGATGACTGTGTGCCATGTGTTTTAATTACTTAAAGTTAATATCTTAAAATCGCCAAAATTTATTTTTATGGTTTGAAAATAGCTTGAAATCACCATATTTTTATGGTTTGAAAATAGCATGAAATCGCCAATATTTTATTTTTATGGTTTGAAAATAGGTTGAAATCGCCAATGCAAATATTTTTCTGGTTTTAAAAACATTACCATTTGCCCATGCAATTATTTTTTGGGTTTTAAAAATAGTACAATTCACCAGGGTTTTTCACAAACTTTGAGCGATCACGGCTAATTCGCCAATGGAGATTATTATTTTTCTCTGTAAACCACAAAACTTTGCCAGTAAAATTAAAATTTTCCTCAGAATTATGCAACTTTCACCAAGTTTTTACACCTTGTCCAAAGGGGGGGTTTCTTAAAGTTATCCCTGCCATTTTCCTTCTAAAAAGCTTCCATTTATAAGCCTGCATTGCTTTCTCAAACTTTATTCACTTCACTCTGGCCTCTTCTCTACCAATGTTCTTAATGAGGTCATCTGGTAGGTAAGATTTATGCTCTCCAGCCTTCAACTTTTGTGATGATCGGGCTATCCTTATGTATCCTTTAGGATTGAAATTGGGCCTTGGATCCCCCATAGCCATGCCATAATAATCCAATTTTGTCTGCAGTAGGCCATAACTCTTTGAACTTTTCACAATAAAATTTGAAAATACTAACAACCCAGGTACAATTGATTGTTTCCCATGGCTTGTCAAATGTTCCGTACTCACTATGGACAGTTGCCTCACAATTTCCAGACAAGCCACTCTATTAGGGACTGTAAGTGGTAGTAAGTATGGTCTCCCTTCGAACCCATATACCTTGACTTGTGGGCAGTCTGAAAAACAATACCAATCTCCCAAATTGTGTTCAATTGAGGGATCTTCAGCAAAATCTTTTGGTCCTAGGAATCTTTGAACCTTTGGTGCAAGGGCATGATCGCACAAGCATCCCAATAGTCTATATAATGGCTTCACAAATAACTCCTCAAAATGTCAATATTGATTAGTCACATACCTCTGGTCCCATGAAGAAACCCATAGTTGCACTAGTTTTCTCATCCCAGCATTGTCATATGTCCTGACACATAACTCTTCTGGCCATAACCCTTCATCTTGGCACACATACAATAGCATATGCATAAGTAAGAAATAATGCTTGAAATGAACATTGATGACATCCCCCTTTAAATTTTCTAACCCATGATTCAAAACCTCAACCAAATAAGCAGAAAAATCAAAGAAGCGGGGGTCCTTAGACTACAAATCGACACAAATGACCATGGCTGGAATATCCATCAAAGGATGGGCTTTTATCCCTAGCACTTGGGCAACACAGTAATAGGTATACTTGAAATATGGATGGAAAGAGTTGACATCATAGGGAGCTTTGTCATCCTGACCTAGTGGCACTAAGGACCCTGCATTCCTAGGTCTATGTATAGGGAGTCTCCACATTTTGTAAATGTGCTCCAGGTTAAAATATTCACTTGTTAACTTCTTGAGGTCAATCAATTCTTCAAATCCCCAATCCAACTCGAACACGGTGTCAATAACTTCCTTTCTGATTGCAAGAATTGGCTCACCCATGTAGTTATATATGGTCCTAGTTTTAGGGTCATAATTGTTTGCCAATGCCTTCATGAGCTCCACATTCACGAATGCATTAGCCATGGTTAACCTTCCTAAGTTCAATTGCCATAAATTTTTGATAGGTTGAGGGGCAACTCTTCTGTTGTACCCATATATGAATAATTCATACCCTCTCAATTTTGTCCATATGTCTCCAAGATCCTCAAACCGGTCCTCCAGGCCTTCCTCATCAGCTCTAATCTTCTTGGACCTAAAAGTGGATGATGGGCACTGGTCAATCAGGCCCTGGGCCAAAGAACGCCCTTCCCTTTTCTATCTTTTAGGTTTTTCTTTTGCAGTGATAGGTTCTTTTCCCTTTCTGGTTTCATTAGTTTTAGATGATGATTCCATTTGAATTTTAAAAAAGAGGTCTGTGTGCAAACAACTTACTTGGAATTATTGAGTTTTATTTGTGAATTCACCCAATTCCTGCTTTCAGTTCGTCGCCTGTGAATTCCTTAATCTTGTGTCCTTTGATGTTGATCCACTACTTATGGTGTATTTAATCAGTTAGTAATGGCTGTTTTGGACAACGGTCACTCGGGCACACGTTTGAATTTAATGGTGATGTGACCTTTCATGGGATTTGTTTCTGATTTTTGTGGGAATCAATAATCATTTCGATGAGGATATGTCTTTCGATCATTTGTTTCTTTAGTCCATCAATCTCTTTGTTTCTATCGACAATACTTTTGTTTCGAATATTACTTCGATCAAGTATTTTTTCCCTTCATCGAAATACTGTATTCGGTCAGTATGGCTATCTCCTCATCAAAACATATCTGATATCCATTAGGTCTTATGTCGAAGAAACCTTGGGCTTTGATTTCCTCCTTTATTTTTCCATCGAAATACATCTTTCATCGATATCACTATGCCCTGTCGATGAATGAGTCTATTATCTCACCGATAAAGTTACATCAGCAAAACTACGCATATCGAGAACATGCCTTTTAACCTCCTTGAAACCTATATCCTCATGGATATCTTTTATCGATGTAGCTTCCTTTTGTCTAATCAATATTATTCTTTTGATGAAAATGCTCCTTTCAGTGGGTCCTTTTTATGTTGCACCGATAGTACTATTTCCTCGAGAACTTTTCCCATCTATGAAGACCCTCTCTGCTTTCTTCGATATCTTTTGTCGATGAAGTTATTATCTTTGGTGAGTCCTTTTTGGAATTCATCGGTGTTTCCTTTCTTCGATGGCTCTTTAATATCGATGAGACATGGCTGGGTCTCATCAATCCGAATTCAAAAGGTATCGATGAGACCCAGCGATGTCTCATCGATATAAAAGAGCCATCGAAGGAAGGAAACGCCAACATCGATAATAATTATTTTTTTAATAAAAATTATCATTGTCGGAATTACAATGAATACCAAGCTTTCAACCGATGATGTAATCGGTGGACATACAGCATCGACAAAGTCCATTGGATTGTCGTATTTTCGACGGGCATGGCATCGTCGACCAATCCGACGTCAAGTTTTCAACAGTTGATTTTGTCAGTACTCCGATGAAAATTCATCGCAAATCCAACAAATGGTCATCGAAAATCAGCTCCAAATGTACTAGTGCTTCCCCCCCCCTCTCTCTCTCTTTCCAATCCCTCTCCCACTCTCTCCCTCTCCCCCTCTTCCTCCCTCTCTTTTCCATCCTCTCTCTCTCCCCCTCCCCCTCTCCCTCTCCCTCCCTCTGATTATCTCTCGCTCTCTCTCTTCTCATTCTTTCTCTTTCCCTCCCCCTCTATCGCCCTTCCTTTCCCATCTTGTCTCTCTTCCTCTCCCTCATCTCCCTCCCTCCCTTTTCCATCATCTCCCCCTTTCTCTCCCTTTCTCTCCCTCTCTCTCTCTCTCTCTCTCTCTATCTCTCTCTCCCTTTCTCTCCCTATCCCTCTCCCTCCATCCCTCCCAAACTCTATTTCCCTTTGCCTTTCTCTCTCTCTCCCTCCCTCCCTTTTCCATCCTCTCTCTCTCTCCCACCTTTTCCTTAACCATTTCTTTAATATAAGTAACATGTATGGGGTTTTGACAGGTAAAAGCGCATACAGGGTATCTGAAATATGAATGTTGGCCTACTAGGCATTTTTTAGGGAGTAATAGCGCGTATGGGTTAACTAAACATAACCCGTACACATTTTTTGGACATATCTTAGTTTCCCAACGGTCTCAATAGCCTCAAAAGGAGTTTTTTAAGTCATTGAAGACCCCACTACAACTGATATTGTGATTTTGTGACAATTTTATATGTGGAAGTAAGTGAATTTTTTGTTTTGCATGATTTCAAATGATTGAATTGTTGTTCTAATTAGTTTGGTTAATTTTATTATGATTGTTTAATAGTTTTGATTTTTTTAAATAATGATAATACTCAATTTAATGGTTATTTGATTGCTTAATTTTTTCTTTACATATATATGTAATATGATTCTATTTAAGACAATCGTTATTAACGATGGGAAAGAACAAGTGAGGAACATCGGAACAACAAGAGGCTGAAAAGAAAAGACAAAGGAATCGTATGAAGAAATTACGTGACCTAAGAACAATGGGACAAGAAGGTACATCATCGAAATCATCTCAATTCAATGTACCAATGAACCTAATGCAACTGAAGAAGAAATCACAATCAACAATCAAAAAGATGATGAAGATGCACCAACAACATTTGATTTATCGAATGAACCTAATGCAATTGAAGAAGAGACCACAATGAATAATCAATTAAATGGTGAAAATACACCAACTCTATTTGATGCAATGAATGTACCTAATTCACACAATGCACCAATGTTAACACCTCCTCGAATCATTCTGTGATGTGGGGAAAAGTGAATGATGGAGAGATCAAGAGGAAAGTTTTTCTTCCCTCCGAGGAGAGATGAAAGTTTCACTGTGGATTTCCCTTCAAACACTTTATCCACATTACATTAAAAAGAGGGGGAAAATTAATTAGGTCCAACCTCTTAGGGAAGAGATTGAATACTAAATCAATCGATAATGTTGTTAAAATGACAAGCTAACACCTCTTTTAGAATGGAAAATGGTTGAATTATGTGTTTTGAGACTAAGTGTAAAAGTAACAAAGAATTGATTATAACTTGAAATACAAGCATGGGATGAAGTTGTGCACCTTGATCTGGCTATGATATGTCGAGACGAATCTGCCCTAAGAATTTGAGGAAAATTTATCGGGACCATGCTAAAAGTGCACACGGTCCTCCGAAAAATCTACGAAATTAAAAGGGTTTTTTTGCCTCTGCAAATGGAGTCTGAATTTGAAAAAACAACTGCACACCTACAACCTACACACATAAAAGAGAGGAGAGGGGGTTGGTATTGGAGGTTTGCCTTCAGGTCAAACCCCAACTTTGGAATCAACCAAATGATGAAAGAAAGTACTTGCAAGTAAATGTAATTGAAAGAGTAAAATGCATTAATCCACCTTAAGAGAGGTTGTAGATAGAAATGTAGGTATATTTGCTTGTATGAAATTGAATGTTGAAATGGATCTCCTCTTCAACGGTTGAATCCTTGACTTGAATGCAACATCTAGCTTTGAAGGGAGACTTGAGAATGCTCAATGTTGGAAAGGAATGCTTGAATGCTTGAACTCATGCCCACTCTTCGCTTATTGAACTTCTCTTTTTCTTTTACTTATCCAACTTATGAAAATGGGAGGGAAAATGTGACTTATATATTCATCAATTAGGGTTAATTGATTTTTTTTTCATCATAGGCCGACACAAGGAAATTTTTTTGGCTTTAAGTGCAAAGACCAATGCAAAGATAGGAAAGAGGAGGCCCCAAAATAAGGCAGGGACAGGGGCGCCATGCCCCTATCCTTCCCTTATCTCAAGACAAGAAGTAGGTTCAAGTAGTGCGAAGGGTAGAAAAAGTGTAGTTTTGGGGGATGAGCAAGTCTCGGGTCTCCGATCAGGCTTGGGGATTCAAATCGCCAATGTGAAGACCCTAATATGGTCACAAATTGCAGGGGTCACAATTTTATGATACTACACATTCATAGAAAACTAAAGTATCTAATTGACATTGATGAGAATATTTTAAAGGCATTGCCCAATAAAATAAACTAGCAAACTTGTAGACAAATGGTTAAAAGAATATGGCAAAATTATTTTAAAAACTTAAATCAAACTGCAAGATGCCAACTAATTGTTGAAATGATTAAAAATTTGAATTTTAGAGAGAATGAAAATTCTAGGCCTAAGATCATTCGAAAGTAATAGTGAAAGAATTGTTGTGATAAATCTATTTGATGCATATCAAGCTATTGGTTAAAAATTGCATACTAAAGATTCTAATGTTACTCAACGTGTTATTACATCAACCATAATGAACCAGAAAATTTAAAAAATATTGTTTGATAACCAAAACAAGTAAGTCATTAAAAACAAGTAGAACAACATTATGTAAAGCATTAGAGAGGCGGGAGAAAATAGAGGATCCTAACAATAATTCTCTTTGGCCGTTCTCAGGTAGACTATAACGCAAAGACAAGGTTGTTGTTGATGCACTAAAAAGATTAATTGAATTTTTTTGGCATGACAACACAAGGGTTTCACCTAACCAAAAAGATGTTGTTAGAAGGCGAATAGGATCTAGAAATTGTGAGCCACATGCCAAGAACTATTTGGATATGACTCAAACAAAATTTTATGAAAGATTCCTTCAAAAGTTTCCTCAAATAAGAACTAGTCAAAGATTTTTTGAAATGGCAAAACCTTTTTTGTTAAGATTAATCATGTACTCACCACATGTTGTTGTAGGATGCATATTGAATTTTCCATGCACTATGACATTTATCATAATATATGTTGTACTTTGTACACTAACGATGTTTTGCAGGAATGCAATATACAGGCACCTCCTTAAGTCACCAAGATAATTTATTTCAAGTGTGCTATGTAAAAGAGATGATGGTTGCATTTATTATAAGATGATGTGTTTGAAAGGTTCTTGTGCTACATGTGGTAGTTTGCAACAGTTGCCAATATCTCTACATTTGAATAGCACACATGAAATTTGTAAGAAACTAGATTCTTTTAGAAAGTACAAGACAGTGACATGTGGGGTTAAAGATGGAAAATAATTGAAGAGATGTGAGTTAGTGAAAAATGATATATGTGTAGCTAAATTTATGAAAACATTTCAAGAGAAAATAGTTTGAGTACATAATGCATACACATAGAGCTCGGCGGTTAGATGGGCAATTCAAGTTATGTAAGGACACATTTCCTCTTGGTACCATTGTCTTTATCATTGATTTTGTTGAAAATTATACGCTACAACCTCAAAATGAAGTGCAATCTATGTATTACCATTATATATAAGTTTCTATTTTTGTACATATAGCATTCATGCATGCAGATGATAGCACAAAGGAGGATAGAAAGGTTGTAAGAGAGTATCACTTCTACTTAAGTGAAGATCATACACATTCATCAAAGTGTGTGCAAGGGTGGTTTGAAGTTTTCTATGATAATTTAAGGGAAAGGGACATACAATACAACCAACACATAATATGATCAAATAATTGCACCTTACAATTCAAGAATGCAAGGATGTTCTATTGGTTGACTACGATGCATGTGACAAGTGGTGTGCAACATTTTTGGAATTTCACTGAGGCTGGACATGGAAAGGGAGAGCATGATGGTGCAAGAGCATGCGTAAAAAGTGCCCTAGCTAGAGAAGAATTGAAGTACGAAGGTGGTGTTGAGTTAACAAATGCAGCAAAAATTGTGCAATGATGTAACTCTACAATGGAACTAGGTAATGTAGGTACATCAAAGTTCATAGATATTTTTGGTTGAACACTAAATCTGACATTGAAAACTTTCAATATTGTTGTACAATTGCAAGATTGAGTGGCATGCACTCATTTGGAAGTTCAAATGCAAGTTCACTAGTAATTTATACTAGATAGATTGTCTATTTTTGCTCTTCATGTATGTATTGTTTGTGGGAAGAATGTGAATCACAAGAGTGGGTTGACAAATGGTCTTGTAGACTATTGGTTCCCATTGATACCTATCAAATTCCCAAAGCACTACAATTGAACTAGATGGAAGCATCAATTGATTTTGACCATGTATCTGACGTAGTGGAGCCAAATGATTTTTTTGTTTAATTTTATTGCAAATTTTTTTTGGCTCATTTTGTTACATCAAACATTATTTTTGGTATTAATTATCATTCTATAAAATGCAGGTCATGTGTATGTAGTTGTTGCAGAAGAGAACAATGAAGAAGGAACAAATTACTTTTTGTGTCGTTGTATTGAGCCTAAGAGAAAATTGACAACCATGATCATTGATGGAGAGGGTATTGAGTACCCATTAGGGTCTGTTGTCATGATAGGAACATGGCTTCCTTTGGTTTTTCGAGGACTTTGAAACACACAGACATATTCTTCATTTCTCCAACCTTGTTGTTGCAACAAATATTCAATTGATTAAGTATTGTGGTAGACCTCATAACAAGAATTTATGAAAAGTTCATGAATCTGACCACAAGGCAATATTTGATATCATCGGTGAATTGTTCTATATTCGTTCTTTGTATATATAATGCCCATGAGCTGATTTGTACATATTTAGAGGCAAAATTTTGTATATTTAAATGACCATGAGCAGATTTGTACAAATTTAGAGGCAAAATTTTGTATATTTAAATGGCCATGAGCTAATTTGTACATATTTAGATGCCAAATTTTGTATATTTAAATGGCAATGAGCTTATTCGCACATATTTAAATGACAAATTTTGTATATCTAAATGGCCATGAGTTGGTTCGTACATATTTAAATGCCGAAATTTATATAAAAGCCCATGAGCTGATTTGTAAAACATTTTTTTTGTATATTTAAATAGCCAAGAGATGATTTGTCCATATTTAGAGGCAAATTTTTGAATATATGTGACTATATTTTGTGACACATTTTGTATTTTTTTATTATACTTCAAATATTGTATGACTATTTGGTGTAGGGGCACCTAGCCATTGAGATGTCCTATAAGGCCATATTGCATTTGTAACTATTTGTAATGTTCCATTTATGATTTGTAAGGACATAAAGTCCAAAGATGTCAAAACAACTCATTTGTGCATTTCCATCCTGTACTTTGCAACTTATGGCCATTTTATTAAGTGCAACTTCCAGATCGCACCGGTAGGGTATGGCTCTCAATGTTCTGACTCATTGGGAGGCACAATAGGAGCATTCCTAGTGTAAAATTGTCCACTCTGACACGCTCATGATGTTGGTTTGTGCCCATGACGAACGGAATCAAATCTAGCCTATCTTTCAACTTTGTATTGCATGCAACTGACGATTTTTTGCACCAAGTGAAAAAATGCTACCATTTGAAAATGGCTCCGAGTTGTCAAAAAATGAGATAGGTCATTATAGATGAGGCTCACATGACCCTATAGGTTCAAACAGATAAATCATATACATCCTGGATTGCGAGAAACATTCCATTAAAGTTTCACAATTTTTTGGACTCAGGGCACTTGAGAGATCGCATTGGTAGGGTATGGCTCTCGATGTTCCAACTCGTTGGGAGGAACAACAGGAGCATGCCTAGTATAAAACTTCCCACCCAAACGTTCTCGTGATGTTGGTTTTTTCCCATGACAAACGAAATTGTCTCTAGCCTACCTTGCAACTTTGCATTGCATGCAACTGATGATTTTTGCACCAAGTGAAAAAAAATGCTACCATTTGAAAATGGCTCTTAGATGTCAAAAATTGAGATAGGTAATTGTAGAAGAGCCTCACATGACCCTATAGGTTCAAATGGATAAATAATATGTGTCCTAGATTGCGAGAAACAGTCTGTCAAAGTTTGACCATTTTTTGGACTCAGGGCACTTGAGAGATTGCACTGGTAGGGTATGGCTCTTGATGTTTCGGCTCGTTGGGAGGAACACCAAGAGCATACCTAGCATAAACCTTCCCACCCGGACATGCTCGTGATGTTGGTTTATGCCCACAATGAATAAAATCAAATCTATCCTATCTTGCAACTTTGACAACTTTAACAACTTTGACAACAACTGGGCAACTTTGACAACTTAGCAACTTTTACATATTTTATCCAAATGAACCCAAACTTTCACAAATGGCTCCAAACTTTGACAATAACTAAGCAACTTTTACATCTTTTATCCAAATGACCCCGAACTTTCACAGATGACTTCAAATGATCATTAATGGTCCCAAATCACCTTATTTAGATGAAATAATGAAAAATAAGACAAAAACCCAAATTTGACAACTGCGAGCATGAGGGTGCTCTCACACCACTCACATTGACAAATATAAAGGAAAGGAATCAAAATCATCCAATGATCGTTACCATGGATCAAATTTGACCATTACCATTGAATTTAATTTTGATTGAGGCAAGGAGTTTTGTAGGGTTAATTCAATATTTTATAAATCAACATTTATATATATCAAAATGCACAATAATGAACACAATGAATAAATTGTGTATGTATCGAATATGCCTATCAATATAAAAAAATGCACAATAATAAACACAATACACATTTATTGGATCGAATATCAATATTTGCATATATCAAAATGCACAATGATTGTGTATGTATACAAAAAAGGTATATATGCCAAGTTAATACAAGTTTTATAAAAATGTGGCATATGCCATGTCCAAATCGATATACAAGAAAAATATAGAATATATCTAGATGTATTGGTCATTCAATGACCACAACTAACACTATATGATCCTATATTTGTGGTGGATCATCAAAATTGAGCCTCTTTGATGCAGTACACGGCTTTGTAGATGGTTGCACAACCACAATTCAAAAGCCAAGTTAGAATCCTTTTGTAGAATATTCACAATTATTAACATAACTATGCATTTAACTATAATTTATTTGCAATTGAATTATAGATTACCTCATTTGCTGATCTAGGATCTATTGTCTTCTTTCTCTTTTCCTTGTTGGACTTAAGAGTTTTCTTAAAATGGAACTTAAAAGGATCTAAGTTATGGTCGAACCGCGAAGGGACCTATTGTAGATTAAATACAGTTAATACAAGGTACTAACATATATAGATCAAAAACATTAAAAATCTACAATATATAGAACAAAAGTGTACTGGAGCCTGAGATGTTTCTCTAGTAGACTTAGGAGGGCTTGCCATTGATGGAGCAGTTGTGGCTATTTCCTATATGAAAAATGATTAAGATTAAAAACAATTAATACAATGATAATTGTAGACATCTAAAATTGTCCTGTATAATTAAATAAATATTTTTTATTTGTTTAATTAATTTATCCTAAATCTTCTATTAATTAAATAATCTTTATTTATTTAATTAATTCATTAATCCTCTTCTAAGCTTTTCCTTATTTAAATAAATACATTTATTTATTTAAAATTGTCCTTTTCCTAAATTAAATAAGTATTTTATTTATTTAATTGATCCCACTTCCTCTATTAATTAAATAAATCTTTATTTATATAATTAATTTGTTGGCCTTTTCTACCCATGACACATGTTATTCATCACTTAATTCTTCTCTTACCTACCCCCTTTATCAATTTAATTATTTCCTCTACCTACCCTTTAATCCTATCCGACCATTTATCTTTACACCTCTTAATCTTATCCCTCCATTTCCTACAGTATTCTCTATATAAGAGGATGCCCTCTTCATTATCAACCCTAATGAATGACAAACTTAAACCTTTTTGCAACCAAGCTATCAACCACATTTATGTTCTTTGTTGAGCTCTTGTGCACACATCAAATCTGAGAGCAAATATATCAAACAAGATCAATGGAGATATGAAGAAATGGGGATTGAAACTCTACTAGACATGTGAATGGTATATTTGGTTTATTTTATTGATTTGCATGGTCTTAGGTATCTTCATTTGTGTATGGTGGATTGCTTTAATTGTTAGGCTAGGTTTTTTATGGTTGGATCCTTGTTAGTCTTTCAATGTTGTTTTTTTTCACTATCCACTTTTTACCATATACATTTTGGCATGCCCAGTAGGACTCTTGTCCCTTTATTTTGACATCTTCTTTGCAAGTTTTGTGTTTTTGAAAGTTGTGGGTTTGACATCGTGATGATTCTGTGTTTTTCTGCATCTATGATAAATCTGATCACGTCTACGTTATGTTTCCACGTCTACGACTATTATTTTTGCGTTTCTATTTTTTTGTTCCTTTTGCAGATTTGTCACCATGAAATTGCATGTGTGCAACATATTATCACATTTTTGTCTTAAAATCATGTATGTGTTGCATATAGTTGCATTTTTGTTTTTTTGCAGGGTTTTTGCTCAATTTTGCAATTGCAAGTTTTTGGAATTGCATCTGTGAGTTGTTTTGTCACGTCTGTGCTTAGATCTTGCATATGTCCAGGTTTCTGTCATCTCTGCATTATATTCTTTTTTTGTAGTTCTCAGATTTGGGAAATTGCGTTTGTGTTTTATCATTATGCGTTTGTGATCTGTTCCTGTGTCTACGTCTGGTATAGATGCGTTTGTGTATTCAATTTTTCTATTAAGGTTTTTAGATTTGGTTTTTGGGGTTAACCTCTTTTGATCCGACTAATGAAGTGGTGCAATTGTTTTAAAAGGAGAAAACATCTTGTCGAAGGCCCTTATTTCACAAAGTCTTCTGGTTCTTAAAATTTACCTGACTTGTGTGCTTGTGGGAGGGGTATAATTTCAAAACTACTAACAAGTTTGGTGCAGGACCTTTGGTAGATATTTAATTTTAAAATTGCTTTCTTTGTCTTCTTTAGTCTAGAAAAACACTTCAATTGGTGCTCTAAAATTAACAAGTGTCTTTTGTGTCTTGAGCAATAGGCTCTTTTTGTGTTTCCTTTTAGAGGGTCTGCATCCCAAGTAGCCCATAAGGCCAAGTGAGAGGGAATGACCCAAGTGGTAACGAGCTAAAGACAAGCTCTTCCAAGCCACTATAAATAAAAGTGTTTGTGATGAAAGTTGCAAGCAATGAGTGTTATATGTTGCTATAATAGCATTATGACTCCCCATAAACCCTATAGAGCACAACCTATATAGGCTGGGAGGCCTTCCATTTAACGGAGTGTAACACGTTGTTGATTATAGCCACCCAAATGGATGCCCTTACTAGACACCATTTTGTGTTAGAAGCCAAAACCTTCTAGTTGTGAGCATGGGAGGTCAAACCTTTGAAGCGGCTCATATTCTTATGGTTCTTAGTAGAGATACAAAGTTCACCACGGGGATTTTTCAAGGGGACTGGTACTTGGCTGCCCTAGAGAAGTGAGTATCGAGGGTGGAGCTAGTGGGGTCAAGCATCTAAGTATCTGCTCTGAATTGTGTAGCCTCAGGGTAACCCCCCAAGTGAGATTCAACAACTATTGTCATAGACAACCTTAGGATTTATGCTTGCATGATCAAAACACTCAAATATTTTCAAGAAAAACAAAGAAACATTGTGTCTATCATGTTTTCAAGTGTATGCAAAAATATTTCACATTATACTTCACACTTGGAAACATTTTTGATACTTTGGACAAAAAACCTTCAAACATTGAGTCTTCATTGTTATTGTGTCCTCTTGCCACGAAAAGAGTCAAAACATTGAGATTTGGTCACATTAAACAACTTCAAAATCGGATAGAATTGTACAAAGTATCAAAATACACGTCTGTGACTGTTAAACACATGTCTATGATGGGAAATTGCATCTACACAATACAGAATTGTGTTTGTGTCCTACAACAAACTGTCAACAAGAAATTGTTATATTTTTCAAAAATTGTGTCTCTGTTAGTCAAAACCACATTTGTGTTGAGAAACCATGTCTATGCAGAGCAAAAATACATTTTTTATTTTTAGGATAAAATTGTCATTATCTTCAGGAAACCACATCTGTGCTCAATAAAACTATGTCTATGATTAGAAGTCACGACTAGGTTGGTTAAAACTGCATCTGTGTTCATAGTTGAAAGATTACAAAAAACTCTTGAGAACAAAAAGAACTTAATTTTTCAAATTCAAAAAGCTTCTAAGGCTACTTCCTATAGGGCTTCATTATTCAATCAACCTATCTTGGTCACACAAAGTCCATCATTTTTCTTCACTTGCATTGCCTTCATACATATTTTCCAAATTTGAGTCAAAAGGTTACTTTGCTTCTCCTCATCACACTTTAGAAACATACTACAACACAACACTAGGTGATTCCCGTATCAAGATATATCATCTTAGGGTCTCATTTGGTCTTCTTGAGTCAAGGTCAACTTACCTCATCAAGAGATCTATCATCTCTTTGGAAGCCACATCTTACTCTCAAACATACATACTTTGGTCTTACACTCTTCGACATTGCAAGCTTACCCTAGATTCATGTACACTTCATACACCTCTTGGTCTTCCATAGTCTTTACATCTTTATCTAATCCTTTCATCTTGGTCAAGACTTTAGTCCATGGTTGAAACCTAATTCTAAAATTCTAGAAAGGAAGTTGAGGAAGCTTTAAGGTTTTAAAACATGAGTACCTATGAGTTTGATGGAGACTAATTCTACAATCCATTTGAAAACCGCAATAATATACTAGACAATAACAATGGAAATGATAATGACAATGTATTCGTGGATTTTGTAGAAGTTGAGGAAACTATCATGGATCCCCATTTTAATAGATTGGTTCAAGAAATCATGAAGAGGGATAGACAATATTTCTTACAAGTTATGGCACAAAGTGGAACAAGATTACCCCGTGATTTTGATATGTCACAAATCTTGGAGGATGATACAAATAAAATAAATAAAGTTAACACAAGATAAAGGAGGCCGAATAGTGGTGGTAAGAAAGAGTGTCTCGTGCTTGAGTCATCTTCCTCCCTATTTCAAAAAACTAAAATTCCAAACACATATACTCATTCTTATGCCAGTTATGATTGAAACTCTCATGAACAACCCTGTAGTCATCCTTTCCCATGGATAAGAACTACCACCATGCATGACCATGATGATATCCAAGATAATACCAATGCGTACACATATGCTCAAGCAAACATTCAAAATCATGACATGAGGAGACTGTGTGTCAGATTTGGAGGCAATATTCAAGACCATTCTTATGATACCCCCTATATTTATAGTCATGACATTTATCAACCTAGACCTGGTGCTCCTCATTACAACACCATACCAAGTGGTCCATATGAAATCTACAACTATGTCCCTCCTCCATATGAACACATATATGATCAATACCATCCATACATGCATTATATCCCTCCTCCTCTGTCTAGTGGCTTAGGCATCGAACTAGCTCAAAGAGAAAAGACGCCACCCAAGAATGACTTGCAACAACAGATTAAGGATTTACAAAAGCAAATGGTGGACATGAATACACCAAAGAAATAATATACAATGAAGGAAACATGTCCTTACCCATTTGATAGAAGCATTCCATGCCTCCATTTCCTCCACATTTTGTGATGCTAAAATTTGACAAGTACAAAGGCAAAGGGGATCCTAAGGTACACATAAGACAGTTTTTCACAGCTTGCATTGAGGTAGCAGAAGAAGAAACATACTTGATGAGATTGTTCCCACAAATCTTAGGTGAACAAGCAATTGAATGGTTCTCCCAACTTCCACCTGGAATTAAATAATTGGGTGATCTAGTAGAGGATTTTATATATTATTTCTCATACAACATTGAAACAGATGTGTCAATAGCCACCTTGTGCAATACTAGGCAGAAACATGGGGAATCTTTTGCCTCATTTTTACAATGATGGAGTGCAAGTTGATGCTCTTGTGATATACCACAAAAACAAATGATAGAAATGTTCACTCAAAATGTCAACAAGGATATTAGATATGAGCTAAGACAAGCTTGTTTGTCTATCTTCAAAGAGGTCATCGAGAAAGGAATGGCAATAGAAAAAGTCCTTATTGAACAAGGTGTCATTAAGATATTCAAAGAGAACAAAGAGGAGTCAAATGGGAAAGACAAACCCCATTTTTGGAACAAGAATAAGAACACAGTCAATGATGGGGTAGTAGATGAAAATGTTGTGAAACCTAATGTAACTTTCCCCAGTGCAAGTTCCTCTAATATGAATGATCAAGTGAACAATCAAAGGCAATCAAAATCTCAAAGGAAATACACCCAGTTGGGAGAGCCAATTGAAATAGCATTCAAGAATATAGTGGCAAACAAACTCATAATACTACCAGATAATCAACCATATGAGCCAAAGGTAAAACCAAATTGGTGGAATGATGATGAATATTGTGAATATCACAAGAGAAAGGGGCATTTAACTAGCAATTGTCACAGATTGAATAATATCATACATGATCTCATTGATAGAGGTGACATATAAGTTGATGGTCACACCTCCAATGAAGAGAATGTGATGTTTAAGGAGCCATTTCCTAAACATGATAAGGGAAAAGCAATTACTATAAATAATCAAGCTAATTATACCAAGACGCCCTATGATTATGATTCTACTATTAATCACATTTCAATGGATAATCATGTTTCTACTATCATTATAAAGGACAAAACTCCCAGAGGATCTACCCAAAGGAGTAAAGTTGTTTTAAAAGGCATTGGACCATCTTCCTAATCCTCTAAAGGTGAAACCTCTGAATGTAATGTCACAAATTGTTGAGGTAAAGTCACCTTACAAGGTGTTCCACCCAAGACCACAGCCTCATCATCTACCAAGAATGAGTATGACCTTGTAGATCAGTTAGAGAAGACACCCACCCTTATCTCGATCCTTGAGCTATTACACATATCCCCCACACATAAGGCCATCTTTGATAAAACTTTGAGAGAGACTTTTGTACCCACTGATTTGAACGTGGATTAGTTTCAAGCCATGTTGAGATACCTTTTTTCTCTGCATACCCTCACATTTATAGAAATTGATGGCACATATGTAACCCAACCTCATAATGCACCTCTATATAGTGAAGCCTTTTTCATAAAAACCAAATCAAACAAGACCTGATAGATGGAGGAGCAGGCATGAACATTTGTACATTGAACACTATTAAATAATTGGGATATTTTAAAAAGGTTGTGAATTCTACACATGCTATCACCATAAAATCATATGATGATGAAGAGTGCTCATCCAAGGGCACACTCACCTTACCTCTTAGAGTTGGGCCAATTATGAAAAATGTGGTGTGTCAGGTCCTTGATTTAGAGCTCACATACAATATACTCTTGGGATGCCCATGGATCCATGAAATGAGAGTTGTACCTTCTACATATCATCAATGTATCAAGTTTCCACACAATGGAGTTCAAGTGATTGTTAATGGTGATCCGAATCCATTCATATATTGCAATAATCTGCTATCAAAGTTGGAAACAATAATACCAATCAATAGAGAGGCAACTCCATTATTCATGTATGTTGATCCTGAGTCACTAAAACCCTCAACATCAAAACAAGGTGAGCTTAAAGGGAAATAGCAAGATAAAGGCATGGGTGAGTACACTATAAATCAAACTATATACTTAAGACAAGTAATGGATTCTCCAAAAGAGTATGGACAACCATATCCCTTTAAAAAGGTATCTATCATTACACTAAAATGGGATCCTACTATATTCCAAAAGTGGGGTGAGATGGAAGAAGATGACTTATACAAAATGCTTTACAAATAACTTGAAGAAGATACACAAGATCACATCAAGATACCATGTAAAAAGTATGGAAAAGGATTCAAGATCTTGCAAAAATTTGGTTACGATGGTAAGAGCCCTCTTGGCTTAAGAAAAGAAGGTATCACTCAACCTTTGCAACTAGAATTGACTTTCAAGAATTAGTGCTCCAAAGGCCTTGGTTTCATACCTTTCAGGTTAGGTACTCGCAAATCTAAAGAAGCATTGTAAATCATACTCTAATGATCAATAAGAAAAATGCTATTCCACTGATTCCAATGTGTGGGAATGGGGTTTAGACAAATCATCAAGTGATTATGAGCTCACTGAAACATTCAGAGAACCAGGTGAACCCACAGAGGAAGAAGAGTTCAATAGAAAATTTAGGGTTGGTCAAAATACTTTAGATTCTACATCACAAAAAGAAGATAATAAAGGAAAAATTCTCGAGGATCCCAAACAGTCTGCATTTCTAAGTTCTAGGTCGAAATAATGAGGAGTGAGGACTCCCATTGTTGAATGTGCTTCTAGTGATGCCAATTTGGATTCGTTTACAATTGAGACAGATGATGAGAGTGCTAGCAGTGACCTTGACAATTACCTTTATATACTTGAACATAATTACATCTTTACCCTTACTCTCGCTGACTTTTAAAACATTGATAACCTTCCCCTCGTTCATCCACAACTCATTGATTGGGACCACGAAGGACCTTTACAATTAGACACATTTCAAAATGATGATGTTTTCATAGATTACTTGGGCATAAGAGATGATCTTCCGCTTGGGGACCATAAAGTGGGCTACACTATAGAACTCAATAGCGTGGCATACTTTAGTGAGGGTGTTGGGTCTTCTAGTAGCAAAAATATAAAAATAAAAACAAATCATGGGTCTTATGGTGAAAACCACACTGTGGCGCTATCTGACTCTAAAAAGGTTAAAAAGAAAGGATGTATCTAAGGGTGAAAACCTCTCTGAGGCACCCAAAGATGGAAGGCTCAACATCCTCCTGACATCATATGAGGAGAAATCATCCATGTTGGTGGAGGAGACTATAAAAACAAACATTGGCACAAAAGAGATTCTACATAACATATTCTTAGCACAATCCCTGATAGAAAAAGAAAGGTCGAAGTTCATAAGTTTCTTCACATAACAACAAATCAATTTTGTCTAGTCATATACGGATATGCCTAAACTAGACCCTAATCTATTAATGCACCATTTAATAGTTATACCAAGAGAAAATCTAGTGAAACAAAATTTAAGGAAAATGCATCCACATGTGGCATTATTAGTAAAGGTAGAACTTGAGAAACTATTGAATGTTGGATTCATAAGACTAATTGATTACCCTGAGTGGATCCCTAACTTAGTACCTGTCAGCAAGCCAGTGATGGTATGATGAAATAACAAGGATCCGGTCAACTACTGAGAGGGGGGGGTGAATCAGTAGATAGAAAAACTGATAAACTTTCACCTTTCTTCGAAATAATCACTCAAAGTAAACTTAAAACTATCAATGCAATATTTCTGTCAAGATTAAAATTGTCAAGATAAACTGGTTGATTGTTACAACAGATAACAGTAAACAACTTGAAACTTACAAACATCCAGATACTTTTACTTGATATAAGTAAAACTTCATTTCATATTGTTGCCGATTATCATGACTTATTAAAGTGGATTAAGTAGTTAAGCAAACCAACCATAGAAAACATAACCACAAAAACATTCACCACTTGACACAATATTTTGACGTGGAAACCCAAATGGGAAAAACCACGGTGAGATGAGACTCACAAGATAACTCTCTGAACTCTTTTGAAGTTCTCCCTATTAGGAGCCAAGCCTGTTAAAGCTTTTACAAAAAGTCTTGTTAAGAACAAATCATGTTAGGGACCACCCGATTAAGGGATTGACTATAATGCCTTGTTAGAAGCAATACCCTGTGAGGAGTAACCTTTGTAAGGGATTTAGAATCCAAGCTAATGGATCATGTTGTTAGAGGATTTGAATAACATCAAGCTTGTTAGAGCTTACCCGGTTAGGGGATTTAACTATTGTAATTGTTAGAAAATAACAGGGGTTTGTTGATCTGTTTGAATAGAACTTCACTTGCTTGTTCAGATCCTTTTCATGCTCCTATCTGCCTTTACTCAAATTGCAGATACATCATCCGGTTCGGAAACCACACACTCAATTCAACTTTTCCAACACTTAAACTAAAACAACTCATTGACCTTATAAACAAATCAATTAGGTTGGTAACACAACAAAAACCTAATTCTCTCATAGAGATTACAAACAAGTTATTTTAGGTATGACCGTTGGATTACATAACAATCTATGCACATCATTCAAGAAAGCTTCAACTAATCGTTGATCACCGCTTCATCGAGCTCAATAACTCATCACATGCTTTGCATTACATGCAATATACTTGCTCATTCCCTAGATAAAAAACATTAACTCAATGCGCCAAAAAGTCTTTGAAACTCTCTCCATACAATATGCATACATGTCATAATCATTACCACTCATCATCGGATCATAAACCAATATAACCAATTCACCAGACTTAATCGGTTAGGGTTTATGAAAACAACAAGTAGGGTTTATTGGTTCAACTCTCCAATACTCAGCAATACCGGTTCACTCCACAAACTTACCTACCGATTAGAGATCCTTTCACTTAACTCTTCCTACTAGTTACAAAACAACATTATCACAATAACATTACCGGTTTAATTGACATCAATGACAACATAACAAATCATTAATGCAATCTTCATGTAAATGCCAACAATCTCCCCCTTTGGCATTGTTGGCAATACAAATATCAATACCATTGATTGCTATGATTATGAATAGGAATCCTGGTTTACACTTTACCATGTACTCTCCTTGTCTTCAGTTTATCACTGGTTCTTTTCCACATAATCACATAGTTCTTCTCCCCCTTTGACAACAATGCCAAATTGAAAGTAAAACATGCAATGTCAAACTCGGTGTTCAACATTAACAATCTGAAACTTGATGCTCCCCCTATGGAATAACTCTAGTCCTACACCAATCCTGTTGTAAATTCTGCAAGTAGCTCTGAGACTGATGTAATCTACATCATTCTCAATTAACCTCATGAAGGGGTATAACCCCTAGCTGACTTCTAAGATAATCAAAAGTAGTCTTAGGCAAAGGTTTAGTTAAGATATCTGCAAGCTGCTCCTTAGTAGAAACACGCTCTAAGATCACATCTTTACTCTGCACTTTTTCCCTCAAGAAATTATACTTCAATTCAATTTGCTTGGTTCGTGCTTGCAAGATGGGGTTCTTTGAAATATTTATGGCACTGGTATTGTCACATAAGATATTTGCAGGTTTAGTAAACTTCATCTTGAAACCTTCCAAAATGTGCCTTATCTAGATAGCCTGGGTACAATTCATATAAGTAGCAATGTACTCAGCTTCAGCAGTAGACTTTGAAATACAACTTTGCTTTTTGCTACTCCATGAAACAAGTCTTCCTCCTAGAAAGAATGCTCCACCGGTTGTGCTTTTTTGGTCATCAACATTACCTGCCTAATCTACATCTATGTACACCTTCAAGTCAAAGTTTCCTTCATATGGATACCATAATCCATAGTCAATAGGACCTTTCAAATATCTGAAAATCCTCTTGGTTGCTATCAAATGTGTTTCCTTAGGATACTTCTGAAATCTAGCAACTAGACCAACTGCATGAGCTATATCCGGTCTACTATGAACAACATAGTGCAATTTCCCAATCATTGACCTGTACTCCTTCTCATCAATAGATGTAGCCTCATCTTCCTTAGACAACTTACAACTTGTAACCATTGGTGTCCCAACTGGTTTACAGTCACTCATACCAAATGTCTTTAATACCTCCTTCACATACTTAGACTGTGTGATGAAAATACCACTCTTCATTTGCTGAATTTGCAAACCTATAATTTTTTTTATCTCTCCCACTAGAGACATTTCAAACTCACTTTTCATTTGATTTGCAAAGTCATTGCTCATGTCATCATTTCCTCCAAATATGATATCATCTACAAACACTTCACTAACCAGTATCTTACCTCCTTCAGATTTGAGATATATGTTACTATCTTCATTGGTTCTTTGAAATCCTATCTTCATCAGGTATGAATGAAGCCTTTCATACCATGCTCTCGGTGCTTTATTTAATCCATATAGTGTCTTGTTCAACTTACATACCATGTCCTTCTTATCAGTTAAAGCATAACCATCTAGCTGCTCAATGTATACTTCTTCTTCCAGTATTCCATTCAAAAATGCAGATTTCACATCCATCTGATATACTTTGAATTCTTTATGAGATGCAAAAGCCAGTAAAGTTCTGACACCTTCCAGTCTAGCCACTGGTGCAAAAGTCTCATAATAATCTTCTCCTTCTTCTTTTGCATAACCTTTGCAAATCAATCTAGCTTTGTTGTGAACTACAACACCATCTTCGTTCAACTTGTTCCTGAAAAACACACTTAGTACCTATTACATTTTTATTCACCGGTCAAGGTACTAGAGTCCATGTGTTGTTCTTCTCAATTTTATCAAGCTCCTACTCCATAACTTTAATCCAATGATCATCACCAAATGCTTCCTTAGCAGTTTTAGGCTCAACAGTGGAGATCATGCAAGAATTTTCTTTGATTCTTCTTCTGGTTAGCACTCCAACATCATTATCTCCAATAATTTGTTCAAGATTGTGATTGAGTCTCACATACCTCAGAATAACATGATCATTATTTGTAGGCTCATTTTCTTCATTATCATCATCTTCTTCCGAGTCTACCTATTTCGGTTGAACTAGTACATCAATATTTGCTTTACCAGTTTCAAGTTTCACAAGTTCTGGTACCAAAAACAAAATGCAAGGGTCTTCATCCTTTTTCACCACACTGGTTTCTCCTAAGACTTCAGGATACTCATCCACTCGAATAATAACACTCTCAATGATTCTCTGTGTTTGATTGTTATAACATTTTTAGGCCTTACTCTTGGTGGAATAACCAAGAAATATACCTTCATCACTTTTAGCCTCAAACTTGCTAATATAGTCACCTCTTTTAATAAAAAAATTGCTACCAAATATCTTGAAATAACTAACATTAGGTGATCTACCATACCAAGTAATATTTTTGTCAAGATCAAAACTATCAAGCTAAACTTGTCAAGCTAAACCGGTTGACTGTTACAACAGATAACAGTAAACAACTTGAAACTTACAAACATCCAAATACTTTTACTTGATATAAGTAAAACTTCATTTCATATTGTTGCCGATTATCATGACTTATCAAAGTGGATTAAGTAGTTAAGCAAATCAACCATAGAAAACATAACCAGAAAAACATTCACCACTTGACTCAATATTTTGACATGGAAACCCAAATGGGAAAAACCATGGTGAGATGAGACTCACAAGATAACTATCTGAACTCTTATGAAGTTCGCCCTGTTAGGAGCCAAGCATGTTAAAGCTTTTACAAAAAGTCTTGTTAAGAACATATCTTGTTAGGGACCACCCAGTTAAGGGATTGACTATAATGCCTTGTTAGAAGAAATACCCTGTGAGGAATAACCTTTGTAAAGGATTTATAATCCAAGCTAATGGATCACCTTGTTAGAGGATTTGAATAACACCAAGTTTGTTACAACTTACCCAGTTAGGGGATTTAACTATTGTAATTGTTAGAAAACAATAGGGATTTGCTTATATGTTTGAATAGCACTTCACTTGCTTGTTTAGATCCTTTTCATGCTCCTATCTGCCTTTACTCAAACTGCAAATACATCATCCGATTCGACAACCACACACTCAATTCAACTTTGCCAACATTTAAAAATAAAACAACTCATTGACCTTATAAACAAATCAATTAGGTCGATAACACAACAAAAACCTAATTCTCTCATAGAGATTATAAATAAATCAGTTCAGGTATGACCGTTGGATTACATAACAATCTCTGCACATCATTCAAGAAAGCCTCAACTGCTCCTTGATCACCACTTCATCAAGCTCAGTAACTCATCACACGCTTTGCATTACATGCAATATACTTGCTCATTCCTTAGACAAAAAACAGTAAATCAATACGCCAAAAACTCCTTGAAACTCTCTTCATACAATATGCATACGTGCCATAATCATTACCACTCATCATCAGATCATAAACCAATATAACCAATTCACCAGACTTAATCAGTTAGGGTTTATCAAAATAAAAGGTAGGGTTTACCAGTTCAATTCTCCAATACTCAGCAATACCGGTTCACTCCACAAACTTACCTACCGATTACAGTTCCTTTCACTTAACTCTTCTTATTGGTTACAAAACAACATTATCACAATAACATTATTGGTTTAATTGAATTCAATGACAACATAACAAATCATTAATGCAATCTTCATGCAAATGCCAACAGCCAGATCGTAGCATCAAAATATGTACATATTTCAAAGACATCAACAAATATTGTCCTAAAGATGACTTTCCACTGCCAAATATTGACTTAATAGTGGATCTTACAACTAGTCATGCAATGTTAGCTTTGATGGATAGATTTTAGGGCTACAACTAGATAAAAATTGCACCTAAGGATCAACACAAAAGAACATTTACTTGCCCTTGGGGAACCTTTTGCTGAAATGTCATGCCCTTCAGACTAAAGAACACGGGTGCCACATACCAAAGAGCTATGACTACCATTTTCCATGATCTTATGCATGTTACCATGGAATATTATATTGATGATCTCCTGGGAAAAATCATTAGAAAGAGAAACAAATTTGGACATTCTTTCAGTGGTCTTTGATTGGTTAGAGAAATACAAAGTAAGAGTAAATCCTAAGAAGTGTGTATTTGGAGTAACCTTTGGGAAGCTACTTGGATACATTGTCTCAAAGAGAGGAATCAAAGTTGATCTAGCAAAAGTCAGAGCTATATTAGAAATGCCACCACCAAAGAATATTAGTCAACTTCGATCTCTATAGGGAAGAGTTCAGTCTATATAGAGATTCATAGCTCAACTTACATATAAATGTCATCCTTTTCAACATTTACTCCACAAAAACATCAAATTCAAATGGGATGGTAAATGTTAGCAAGTTTTTCAGACACTCAAAGATTATCTCCCAAATCCACTAGTTTTGATGTCATCAATTCCAGGAAAACCCCCGTTACTATACATATCTGCTACACAAACAACACTAGGGGAACTCTTGGCACAATAGGACAATGAGAGAAAAGTAAGAGTAGTATATTACATCAATCATACGTTGGTTGGTTATGAGCTTAACTACACATTGATTGAGCGTGCATTTCTTGTTGTGGTTTTTGCCTCACAAAAACTATGACATTACATGCTAACTCATAAAACTAAGCTCATCACAAGGATAGATCCACTAAAATATCTTCTCAATAAGGCAACACTCATTGGAAAATTAGCTAAATGGGTTATGATCCTAAGTGAATTTGACATCGAATATGTGGATAGAAAAGCAATTAAAGGATAAGCTATCGCAGATCAATTAGCAGATGCAACCATGGTTGATGATACTCCTATAACTTTTGTGTTTCCAGATGAATCCATTATGATGGTGTAGTATGGGACCTGGCATCCTCTTTATCACACCTCAAGGGGATTCCATTCCTAAATCCTATCGGTTGTCATTTCCTTGCACCAATAACATAGAAGAATATGGGGCATTGACAATAAGATGATGAATTGTGATTCAGTGGAAGATCCGAGAACTTCATGTTTTTGGGGACTCTCAACTTGTAATTTTTCAAGCGAATGATGACTACCAAAAAAAAGATTAAAAACTATTGCCTTATAATAAAATGGTAGATGAGTTTAGAGATAATCTTTGAGCAGATTCTGAGAGAAAACAATGGAGTTGTTGATGCCATGGCTACTATTGCTTCATTGATTGATCTACCGCATAATGAAACCCACTATGAGTTCTTGGTGGACAACCTTTTGGTCCCCTCGTATGAGGTCACTCCTATAGAGATGATATGTACGGTTGGTCTCGATTTCCCTTGGTATGGTGCCATTTTTATATACCTTCGCAACAATATCCTTCCTCCTGACCTATCTAACAACCAACGTCGTACTTTCATCCGCCAATCTTCTCGCTATGTCATTTTAGTCAATACCCTTTACCATCAAGGTCTAGATGACACTCTTCTCAGATGTTTAGAAAAGGATGAAGCTCATATTGTGTTACGAGAGGTCCATGAAGGTATATGTGGTGCTCATTCTAGTGGTCCAACCTTAGCCAAGAAACTCATCAGAACTAGATGCTACTGGCCCAGTATGGAAAAAGATTCATATCAGTTTGTCAAGAAATGTAAGAAATATTAGATTCATGGAAACCTTATTCATGCACCAGCTCAAGAACTTCAACCAATCACGACTCCTTGGCCCTTTTGTCAATGGGGACTTGATCTCATAGGCAATATTTACCCTCCTTCCAATGGCCGTAAATTCATTATCACTGCCACAAAATATTTCATAAAATGTATTGAATTTGTTCCAATCACCCAATTCACTGGAAAATAGATTGCTACATTCATCCTTAACTACATTATCTACCACTATGGTGTCCCTCTTTCTATTATCACAGATAACGGACGTCCCTTCAAGAAGTGGGATGTTTGTAAACTTTGTGATCATTTCCATATTAACCACTGCTTCTCCACTCCATACTACCCTCAAGGTGATGGTCAAGCTGAGGCATCTAACAAAACCATTCTCAAAATCCTCAAAAAGACAGTCGATGACGCTGGCCGAAATTGGCACATCCAACTTAACCCTGTACTTTGGGCTTATCGTACAAGTGTTCACACACCTACAAGAGCTGCCCCATATTCACTTGTTTATGATATTGAAGCTATATTTCCTATTGAGGTTGAGTTACCATCTTTACAAGTCTCTTTGCATGATATAATCAGTGATGAAGACTATAGGGTCTCCCACTTACAAGAACTAGAACTATTGGATGAGCGACGACAAACAACTTTTAATCATCTTAAGGCTTATCAATAGATAATGATTCGTAGCTACAATCACAAGGTAAAGCCTCACACATTTGAGGTGGGTGACTTAGTATTGAGAGAGAACTCCAAGAACCAATAGGACCGAGAAAAGAAAGGAAAATTTGAGCCCAATTGGCTTGGTCCTTACGTCACCACAACAATCTATGGATGAGGTGCATATCAGTTCTCAACACTAGATGAAGAACCTTTGCAGGATCCTATCAATAGCATGCACCTTCACAGGTTTTACACATATTTCTTTAGATATCCCAATATCAAAAATACAAAAAAATAAAAATATATCAAAAATAAAAAATAAAAAAATTTGAAAAAAAAGCAAAGAGAAATAAATTTGTCCAACGATGAAAACTACTTTGGTGGTGCCTTGGGCATGTACCATGGTGAAAATTGGGTTATCGACACCATTTGTAGAGACATTAATCCTCCCTCCTTCATGAGTCAAATTCATCCCTTCACATTGCACACACTCACAGTCTATCCATCAATAATAAATTTACCCATTCCCATCATGGCTTGTTATTGATCTACCTAAGATTGCTTATCCATTCATAATAAAACCTCTCATTTCACCCTTTCTTTCTATAATAAATTAGGTCCAATCTATAACTGGGGCAAAATCCTAAATCTAGTGATGGAAGTGGTACCCTGAGCATCACATGTTTTGAGGAGCATCGTCTTTTCATTCCTCCTTCTTTTCACACACAATCTGTAATAAAAGATCACTTGCATTGCCAATCCACAATAAAGTTTAATTCTTCTTCACAATAAAGTATCACTTTCATGAATTCAGTTAGTTTTAGATGAGACACAAGTAGCAACGGGCTTTCAACAAATCAAATCCTTCAACAGACTTTGGCAACAACATGGTTTTCAGCATGAACTGTCCTTTATCAGGATGACAACATTGTGATCAAATCAAACATGTTAACATATGTGGCAAGAAACACAAATAACTTGAAGATTTCATTATGTGTTGGTGTCAAGTCTTCATTTTCTTTTGATTTTATCTTTTTGGTGACATGTCTTTTAGCTTTTCTGGGATGTCTCTGACTAGATATTATATCTCTAGGATGTCTTTGACTATAAAAGGAGAGGATGGGATGTTCACCTATTATTTTGTTGTATGTGGATTGTCTCTTGGTAATGCTACGACTTGTTTAAGGATACGAGGACACTATTATTCTAGTGTGAACTGGGGCATTCCTTGTTTGCGACTATTTGATCTGCATGCAAATGGGTATAATGAATTTATGGGTTGAATCTATACCTCGATTGTCATGACCTATTTGCCATAATAAAACTCAATCATGATAAAGCACAAGAATCTCTTTCACTTCCATATATTCTACCTTACATCCCCCTTTCTTGATTGACCTCCATTGTCCTTCTTGAGTCTGTGTAGCCCGCTATCACATGAGTGAGTATAATGACATACCAAAAATATATGCATTTCATGTAGTTTGCACCTGCATCATTACATATTAGAATTATATACCTACGTACAGATATCACAATCACATCACATCTTGCATATATCATTGGTTAGTATCTGCATTCTCATATAAAACATAAAATGCCAAAATAATAACACATAATGCATCTCATCCTGTAAATAATCATATCATACCATTACCATATACTCATCTGCATTTAGTACATCCACGTGTGCATATAAAAACAAAAAATAACAAAAATATATTGCACTTCATCATGTATATATTTTGCATCCATATCATAAGCATCATAGCATCATAATAAAACATGTAGCATGCATCATCGTATAAGAACATGCATACATAAACTACATCATCATAAAGCATATAGAAACATCATATAGGAACACATGCATATAGGTGCCACAAGGAATGAATTATCTCATATATATACCAAAAATAATAAGTGTCATGATAAAATGATGTCAAACCATATAGGGCTACAAAATCACCGAAAGGTGTCTACATCATCGTACAAAAACCTGATGCAAAATGGGATCCAAAAGGGCTATGATGAAGACCCTCCCTTAGAGCCAGTTGGCCTCAAAGGAGTTTGATCTCTCGAAGGTCCTGCTCCAGGATCACCCCCTCTATCTCTCCCTCCTGGTGGTGCAGGTGGACCCATAACTCCACCACTGGATTCTTGTCATCTATCCCCTCCCCCTATGGTAGTAGTCCGGGAGGCTCTCCTGAATCTCCTAGCCCTCAGCTCTAGAGGCACAATTGCATAGTATAGATCCCTTCAGTAGGCTATCTCCTCCCCTACTTGTAGGACACATGCATATCCAGCCCTTGTTTCCTTAGTTTCTCTCTTGCCTTTCCTTAGTGCCTCCTCGACCTCAATATATCATTGGATGGCATTATCCCTCTCCCTCTACATCTCTGATAACGATCACCTCAATCGAGTCACGTCTCTCTTGAGATCCTTGATCTCATCAGTATGTCCTGCTGCAATCTCTCGCAGTGCTAGCAACTCATCCTCCTCATCATCCCCATCCTGAGCACCCTCTTGTCTAGCCTATCCTTGTACATGTCTTGGTGCATCCCTCCCTAGTAGTTGTGCCTATACCTGTCCACCCACCTATAGCGCCTATCCTCATCTACCCCTCAGTGGTCTTGGTGGTCTCCCTGCTTGTGGATCCTTCCTCTCCTCAGCCCTCTCTCCATCATCCCTTTGTCCACCTTTGCCTCTCACCACCATCCTCACTACTCCTCTCCTTCATCTCCTCTGTCTTCCTCCACCCCTGTCATCATCATCCTCTATTTTCATAGGCTCATCTGGATCTATCAACCTGGGTACTAGATGTGCTACAAAATAAGAATCATACTTGGCATCTGTACCTTCATCAAAAAACATCCCACAGTAGATCCCAAGGCATCGACACCATCTACTCAAATTATGTCATTGCAACATCATAAAACACAATCGGCCCCCAGTGAGCCTGCTCCCACATTGTCCATGAAAACTCTCCTTAACCCCAAATTAGATGCCTGTCTAGTATATAGCGTGCCTACTTGATCAAATACCTACTCCTGAAAACATAAGGTAGCTCTGTGACATCCTCGCAATCCAGATAGGGTCTCCATATGACACTATCTATGTCATCTATCACCCATCTCCAATAGTCCACCTTCCCAATCCGTGGTTGGAAAGTGATCATGTTGTACAAATGTGAAAAGTACTGTCCATGTCTTCTCCCTCTAAAGTGCACTTGTCTCGTCACTGCAATATGCTCATATGACCACACCTGTAATAGAGTCACCCCGCAACCTAACCTATAGCCACCAAGATACACAATTTGGTGAATCTCATGATATAAATGTGCAAGTACACACGGGCCCCATGCATACCTAGTATGTTGTGTCACCAATGTCTTTGGAGTCTGCCCCCTACCAATAGCCATACCTTGTGTTTCCATATCCGGACATAGGTAGCCACTAATCACTCCTTCAACTATTGTTGGTAGTCTACGTCCAGTAGCTAGCATGACCTGATCTCATAACTAGCTCTGGGTCTCCAAAGAATTGTCTCAGTGCATCCCTATCTCCCTCTCTATCATACAAAACTATCTCGTCATGGATCGGTATCCTCAGGATCCTGTAAACATCCTCTAATGTGACTGACATCTCGCTAGTTAATAAATAAAACAAACAGGTCTTAGAGTGCCATCCCTCTTCTTGAGTAGTCAGTAGTCCCCTATTCCCTCGAATCTTAAGAAGATACATGATGTGTCTCAATCCCATACCCTCGACAGCTGCCCGTTCCTCAAAGGTCAACTATGGTCGCAACCTCTGTGTCACGGGGAATCTCTCCCGCGACTCTATTTGGGGCAAGTAATCCTGCATCCAACCAAACCAATCATATCAATCCTAGTGGTACTCATGCCTATCGCACAGTGATACTTTTATCCTAGTGCTTATGTCTATCACATGGTGTTGCATCTTAGTTTTTATGTTCATCACATTGCACTTGATCCTATTTAGAGGTCCTGCTTGAGTGAATCCTCTCAGCACCTTATCCAATTGGCAATGTATGTTCATCATAAAACTGTCAATTCTAGCATGTCTCTCACTTTGTCTTTCTAGGGCACATAATTGAGTGTATCCTCTCAACAACTTATCTAGTTGACAACGTATGCTCATCATAGAATTGCCGACTTGTGCCCCCTTAGACACAAACAAGTTCTTACAATGCAGACGTGGTTTTCATCAACCTAAACATGATTTATTGCCCTAGATGCACCTCACCAACACAGACGTGTCAATGCCCTACACAAACACATCTTTGTGACATAGACGTGTTTTTTGTCCATAGACGCGTCATTACTGAACATAGACGTGATTACAATCACAAACATGACCATATTCAACCTAAACGCACTTTTCCATCCTAGACGTGCTTGACACTAACCTAGAGGCATTTTCAGTGCAAATATCGATTTTGCATTTTTGTTTATCTACTCTAAAATGTATTAATAACAACAATAAATGCAACAACGTATAAAGTGGCTTCGAGGTACTTACCGACTCACCCATGTCGTTTGGTCTCTGATATCACCAGACTCGATCGAACCTGTGAACTCTATCCATTGTCATTGACTTCTTTGACTGCTCTAAGATCTCTCTCTACACTCTGAACTCTTAAGTGTGTGTATGCAAATGAGGATGTTTTTCCTTGTGGCCCTATCTTATAGGCTACTTGACCTTAATCTCCCTTGTCAGTTTTTCTTCCCAGTGTCAGTCTTTTTTTCCTGTGTGACCTTGTCACCCTATCTTGTCAGTCCTTTCTAGCCTTTCTTTCTTATCAAGAGATTATCTGCAAACCCTCTAAGTCTTTCCATCCAATCTCTCGAGGGGGCATATCATTCTCATCATGGGGCAACTTTGTATTAGTTTATCTTATCTTCTTTGAGCCAATACAACAAGTTGCATTATCTCAAAGAGGGGCAAAATGTAGACACCTAAAATTGTCCTGTCTAATTAAATAAATATTTTTATTTATTTAATTATTTTATCCTAAGTCTTCTATTAATTAGATAAATCTTTATTTATTTAATTAATTCATTAAGCTTTTCCTCATTTAAATAAATACTTTTATTTATTTAAATTGTCCTTTTCCTAAATTAAATAAATATTTTATTTATTTAATTGATCCCACTTCCTCTATTAATTAAATAAATCTTTATTTATATAATTAATTCATTAGCCTTTTCTACCCATGACACATTTCATTCATCTCTTAATTCTTCTCTTTCCTACCCCCTTTATCATTTAATTATTTCCTCTACCTACCCTTTATTCCTAACCGACCATTTATCTTTACACCTCTTAATCTTATCCCTCCATTTCCTATGGTGTTCTCTATATAAGAGGATGCCCTCAGCATTATCAACCCTAATGAATGTCAAACTTAAGCCTTCTTGCAACCAAGCTATCAACCACATTTATGTTCTTTGTTGAGCTCTTGTGCACACATAAAATCTGAGAGTAAATATATTAAACAAGATCAATGGAGATTGAAACCTTACTAGACATGCAAATGGTATATTTGGTTCATTTTATTGATATACATGGTCTTAGGTATCTTCATTTGTGTATGGTGGATTGCTTTCATTGTTAGGCTAGGGTTTTTGTGGTTGGATCCTTGTTAGTCTCTCAATATTGTTGCTTTTCACTATCCACTTTTCACCATATACAATAAGTATTGTAGGTTAAATACAATTAATACAAGGTAATAATATATATAGATCAAAAACACTAAAATACTACAAATATATAGAACAAAAGTGTACCGAAGCTTGAGATGCTTCTCCAGTAGACTTAGGAGGGCTCGCCATTGATGAAGTAGCTATGGGTATTTCCTATATGAAAAATTATAAGATTATAATTTATCTAAACTTCACATGTACACATGCATATAATCATCAAATAAAGAAAATAAAGTAGAGATATATACCTCTTCCCTCTCTTGATCCTCTGGCGTATTGGTTGCATTCAACAATTCTACAAATCCCAATTACCACTGTATATAAAGTAGAGAAAAAACACTAATCAATCTAAAGGTTCCAATTAAGACAATTTCAACCTTTACAAATAATTGTGTCAATTAAAAATGTGTTCAATTACCTTTTGACGTTTTTGGCGTCCTCAACGATTTCTTTCGCCCAGGAGGAGTCCTAGAGACACGTGGGGTACCCTAAAAAACACAAAATTAACACACGAGATATTAGTAGATAATATTAAACAAATTTAACAAATCTAAAATTAAATGACTTTCATATTCAATCAAAAGAATACATAAAACAAGGTGTGCAAAATATGATACCGCATAGCTTTCTAGGCCAAAATCGATCGCCAAGAGCATGACATTATCAATCTGGGACATTTGGTCCCCTAACAATGCCTACAAAGCACAAAATAAATATGCATTAAAGAGAGTTAGTATATATTATAATTTTTTTGACTTCAAAGTACTATTCTATTTTAACATGTTACAAAATTTATACCTTAGGCGTCGAAGCTGCAGCTGCAACAACTGCGGAAGGAATATTAGATGGTGTATTAACACCTACTACTGCATCCTAAAATGCATATTGTTTGTATCAATTTAAATCGATCTATAAATGAAAATTCATTTACAATTACAAATTTTAAGTGATTGATAAATAAAATGTTATCAATTCAAATCAACACACCTGTGTGTCTGCGTCTGACCTCTAAACACCATATCCATCAAATCATCGGTTAATGCCACATCCTTTGTAGTGCTAGTGTGACATCTACTCCCACAAATTGTACACAAATGGGATGTGGAACCATCTGCATTAGCCTCAATATCCATCCCAAAGCATATACATGAACAACTGGGACACACATGTTGAATGGGTTGACCAAGACCAAGTGGCTCAACTACTGGATCATTGTTTGGGCCAAGAGGGTGTGGTAATTGTGTCCCATGTTGAATAATGACATCGGTCAATGTTGTGGCCGCCTGAAGAGTCTGTAGCTCCATCGACCCTTTCAAGGCTACTGGGATCGTCATATGCACCATGGGTTTGGGTGCTAAGGGGATGCGACTTTGCGGGTCTAGCACCCTCTGGACTCCAGGTATATCTTGGGCAAAGCCGCCACCTCTATCCTGGAACGCTCTCATATCAAAATAATTTGGTTGCTCATTGAGGATAAACTCACAGTATAGTTTCCTCAAAAAATATAATGGAACCTCAAAATTATTACAAGGTGGTTGGTCAAAGACCATACACCACCTATCCCAAAAAGCATTTTTCAGTGGCAAATGGCTACACCAATGTATAGGAAACCTCTTTTAATTAACAGGTAAGGTCTCACCCATTTTAGGATCAACAAAAAGAGAACATATTTGTGCTTTACTTATGTTTTTCTTTTTCACTTCATTATATGATAACCCATCAGCGTAAAAAGCATGCCATCGGTCCCTATAACTTAATTTGATTGGAAACTTCATTGGCACTACTAGCCAATGATTTTAGGGCCGTGGCAAGGGATGCATGGTGCTCATGCTTAGATGTTTTCAATCTATTCACCAGTCTAGTTATTTTGATAGTGTTTTGTGCTAACTGGTTTATCAAATCCTCTTATGTAGCTTGTGAACAGTCTACAGGAGGAGCTGGAGGTGTATCCTGACGGTTTGGTTGTGGGTTTTGCCCTAATTTTTTAGATGTGTCTTACTAGGGGGTAGAATTTTCATAATCTGATATTCGTAACAAAAAATTAAAAAAACTAATCAAAACCAATGAATTTGAATTGAAATTGCAAATAAAATTAATCAAATGCATAAAATAAACAAATAATATATGTTTCTTACCTCTTTCCATGGCGTTTTTGTGTGATTTTTTGGAGCCCGTGCACGTTTTTTTGTTTTACAAACCCTTATCTTCACTTGTGGCCGTAGGTTAAAATGACCCAGTCGACTGTAGTGAATTTTTTTATCGATATAGAAGTGCGTACGCAATTTAGAAACTAAAACTGCATATGGGGTTTTAGTTTCTAAACCGCATACGGGGTTTTAAAAGCTAAACCGTGTACACAGTTAGTATACTATAAACCCCGTACACGGTTTAGCTTTGTTTAGGCTCGACAAAACAAGCCTAAACGCGTACGCGGTTTTTTAAATTTGATATACCTCGTACACATTTGTTGTTTTTTCAAGTTTTTTTTGGGGTGTGTCCACTTTTTTGCACACAATCTTGGTGCACACACCCAAAGAAGATTTTTAATTTTCTCATTCAATTGATTTTGATCATTCACTTTGCTATACTGATATATATGAAAGGGAATTCCATTATAATTGATCAAAGAGTGGCATGTGTGTTGGCCAAACAGAGGAGCTAAGCCAATATGTACTTCCATCAATGAATAATTGTGAAGCAAGGACCTATGTATTTAGAGGCTATTTTTTAAACAATAATCTAGTGATGGAAAATGATAAATAAAATTGTATACCTATAAATGACATAGAGGTGAATGGTTTGGAGTAAGAAATGGATGAACAATAAATGGATTTAGTTAAAAAAAGAAAGAAAGAAAGAAAGAAAGAAAAGTCCGAAGTATATTTTTAGAGTAAGACCATAAAGATTGAAAGAATGAAGAATGGTTGGGTGTATATAATTGCCTAATAAGGGCCTCTTGAATATTGTATATAAATATTTCCCTAGAGAGAGAGCAATGAATGAGAATAACATTATCCAACCTATAACTAATGGTGATAGATATATAGAGAGCTATGGGAGGATGTCTCTAATATATATACATGCTTTTACAACTAGCTTAATGGGAAATAAACATCAAGAGTACAAGAAAGCCAAACATTTTAACAAAATTAGGAAACAAGAACTTGGGTTGTACTAGCTTTACAGAGGAATGACTACTTAAGATATGTATTTTGAGTGTCTCTAATTATCTCTTTGATTGATTATTGTTGGACATTGTTTACCTTAAGGAGCTACAATGTAATCTTTATTATGTTATGGATTTCATTGGTGCATCAGTGCCTCAATATCTGGCTAGAGATTTACTAAAAGAAAAATTGATTCACTCACCCATGAATGATTTCAAGATGAGACTTCTACCTTCAATGATTCATTGCTAATGAATTTTAATTCGCTTTCAACCAAGGAATACATATTATTCATAAGTTGACATTTCCAATAGTTGTTGGAACTCTAAATTTTAATTCTTTCTCCTCATTCCATCCATAATTTCTTGCATATTTTAGGATATTACTTCTTTCATGTTGATCATTGGGGATGTTTATGTATCTTGAGAAAGGATTTGTCGATGATCTAGTATATTAGATTTTGGATATAAATTAGGTCTATGTTCAAGTGATGAAATGACTATTGGTTTAAGGATAAGGTCATGACCCATTGATATTCCCAATGGCATGAAAGAGAAGCCACATGTTGCACCATAGTTGCAATAAGGGTTAGTTACTAATTTTTAAGATTAATTTTTTATTGAGGTGAAAATGTATGCAGTGTGTACAATAAACAAAATGCATCATTATTATAGTAGAGGGGGAAATTATTTATAGCATGATAGGTAACCCTATAATTTGAGGGAAAAAAATGCATAAAAGAGATTAAAAGATGGCTTGGAGAAGTAAGCAAGTGTGTTCAATTATAATGGATTTCTTGTAGTCCATGCACATTGTCTTAAAACATAAATGTATTGAAGTGGTTGGAACATATGGTGCATAGAATATGAATATTAATATAAGCTTGCTTACAATAGGACTACTATGGACAATATTAGATCCTTTTGTAAAGAGTGTGAATTGTGAGCACTTAGAGATTCAAGAAATAGAATAGAGGCTAGTGACATTAAAGGAGACTAACTTATGAGAGTTTGAATTGTCATTTAGATTATAGTGTTGATTTCCATATGCACTAAAGATGGTTTAAATTCTTTGTTGGTAATTTTACACTTGGGTGATAAAATGCACTCAAAATGTGGTGACCACAACAATGAGGAAGGCACACAATATGGCCAAGGTCAAATCAAAGTTAAAGTTGAAGATTCAATATGACAAGGAACATGCCTATCAATGTTAAATAAAACTTAGATGAAATGTGTGCAACTAACCTGATTTTATTAATGATGAGTGCTCTTAAGAAAATCCTCAAATCATTCATTGTAAGAGCTTGCAAAATATATACAAAAGCATTAATCAAAATAATTATTGAAGTTTGATTAATATAACTTGATTTAGTTAAATGTTAATTTTTATTTAAATGGATTTGATAATTCATTATTGTAGACTACAAGATATTGGACATGTTGATTATTAATAATAGAGAATGGACAAAAAATACAAATTGTTTAAATAATGACAAAATTTAATATCAATTGAAAAAAAAAGTGAAGATTTTTTTATTAATAGAGAAGTTAAATCTTCTATAGAAAAGGTACAATATATCATACCAAAGAAAAATTTAATTACTTGTAGGATGGTCAATGTTGTGAATATGGGCTTGATGTGGTATATGTTGAGCTAGTCATGGATAGAAGTTTTGGTACCTATTTAGAAGAAATGGTCTCATGGAAGGTGTGTAGGACACTCAGGATGTTGGCAAATGCACACTCCAATGAGAAATTGTAGGTGATTGAAGGTATTGTCATTGATGGCAACCTTGTAATCATGTGATACCGGTAGGCAGACACAGGCACTGACACCGATAGACTCTACACCGACATACAGTACACCGGCACCAAAAGGAAGAATATTGGCATCCTGGCCGACAACAATTTTGTATTAATGTATTTTGTAATTAATTGTAATTTTTTTTGTAAAGCCGACATGATGGATTGTAATATGACTCATATATGTATGAGATCATTGTAGATCATTTTTGTAGATTAGATAGGATGCGAAGTATGGAAAAGTAATAGCAAACCTAATATGTGAATTATTGGTTAAGGGTTTATGTTGTAATAGAGCTTAAACCTGTCCTAAATCTGGCATAGCAGATGCTAATTTGAAGCAATACAAGACAATGAATTAGTATAATCCATTTTTGTAAGTCGGTGTGAATTCTTTTGTAATTGAGCAGTGAGTTCTAGGCACTTGGCCTTCCTGCATGTGCAAGCCCCTATTCCCTTATTGGCCAGTAAGCGAATATTGTGGGTCACAAATCCTACTGAGGTTTTTCCCACACCGGGTTTCCTCGTTAAAATATTGTGTTATGGTGTGCTTCTCATGTTGTTGTTATTGTTCTTATTTACTGCATTATTTCTGGTTTACCGGTACTCAGTTTTAATATGCTTTTCATGTTTTAAATCAAGTAATTTGACATACCGGTTAGATACTGATTCACCCCCCCTCTCAGTATCTTTGAGAATCCTAACATGGGAAGTGTGCACATGAAAGCAACATAAATGTACGAGTCAAATTTTGTTTTCAATTTAATAAAGGACATAATGTGAAGGACAAGTCAAAATGACACTTAATATTCCAATGTAATTTGCCTTTTGTAAGTTTTGTTAGGAATGACTATTAGTCTTCCACATCTAAATTCACATTTTTTTACTCACTTGCAACTTATTGTAAAGGGTTCAGAACCCATGAAAACTTGACTTTGAATACAATATACCAATTTTTACTCCAATTTTTAGGTTTTCATGTTATGGTGTTTTCAAACTCTTGATCTATTTTCCTTCTACAACTCTATTCATTTCTTTCACTAAATGTTTGATGGATATAATATATGTTTACCATTGATGGCGAGATGATGACGAGGCATCATGTTGGTCACCTTGAACATATGCATGCAAGCTAAAACTTGAAATTAATTTTGGACATGGTTGATGCTTCTTGGAAGATCTCACATCTTATGGTTCAATTGTGGGAAACAAGTTTGATGAGGATTAGTTTTACACCTAATTTTCTATTTGTTGAATAATGTGTAGGAAGTCGAAGATATATTCAATTTCCTTTTTCTTTTCCCCTTTCCTTTTTGTATTTTTTTGACATTGATGTTAGATTAAATTTCATTCTAGTTTTTTGATGATAAATTTCACTCACAATAGCAAAAATATTGTAATGATTTTTTTGACTTCTATGTTGTGAAAACTTCAATAGTTAACATATATTTCATTGTCCTAAAAGTAAATAAAAAATTCTTAAAAATTGTAATAAATTTTCATTAATGACCTTGTATGTTGCACTTTACAAAATCTTGATTTTGAAAGGCACAATGTTATTTTAAAGGTTTTGGTTATTTTATGTTCAAATTTATTGTTGAAAGCCATTGTTGGAAAGTAATAAATTGAGATGAAATTTTGAACAAGTCTAAAAATGAAATAGAGGGTTTGCATTGGCTAGTAGTGATCAATTTACACTAAGTAGACCTCTTTTTCATATTCTATGTAGTTCCTTGAATAGACTAAACAAAGTGCTCTTCAACAAAGAAATTCTAGAAGACCTTGTAAAACAATCAATAATACTCTTAAGGGTAGCCACCTTCCAAGTAGGGGAACCTTTTTCATTCCAGTGAGTGGTGTGTCACAACTTGCATGAATTTTGGTGTGTCAAAATCCGCATTAGTAGGTGGGAATGATATAAAAAGAACAATTTCTTCTCTTTATGTAATTTACAAATTTATGATGATACATCTAAGAGTGTCTTATATTATATCTAATTTTTAGGGATCTTTGAATGTACATATATTTGTTGATGGAAATAATTATTTTATGTAAACTTTAAAGTGTGAAACATGATCTCCAATAATCCATTTAGTGCAAATGTGATTATATTGGCTATAGTACAAATATGTTTATGAAATCGATAATTAGGAATTTTGTCGTGAAAAATGTAATAAGGAATGAAAGAAGTGGTTTATAAATAGATTTCTATTCAAATTCTCTCACAAAGTTATCAAAATCAAGAGAAGGTTTATCAAGCTATTCTTCTTGAACATGCATATATTCCTTAACATCTTACACATTAATAGATTGAGAATGGTGTGGGAAATAGTTAGTGAATTCCTATTAATTTTGACTAGGTAAGGCAATAAAATATTGACATCCATCATTGATGCATTCTACATAAATCATGTTTCTATTAATAAGATCCTAAATTATGTCTTAGACCCACAAATTTTTCAATGTCATGCCCATTTATCCTATGATAAGTATAAAATGACTGACATCATAACCTTTGAAAAACTAAAAGATATATTGACAAGTCAAATAGGGGGCAAGGTTATCATATTGCATCATAGATAATGTTTCAATACCACATGTAAGGGATCATGAAATCTTATGAACTTTATTGGAATTTTGGGCTTAATAGAAATGACATCAAAGACCGCCTAATACCATGCTTATGTGGAGTATTGCTATCATTCTTGAAATTTATTTAGTGAAAACTTAAAAGGGTAGAATGAGTGTGAAGGAGGATATAAAAAACCATATTTTAGTGCATTTACTTCTTACTCCTTACATTTTCACATAAATTCAAAAAATTAAGTGTTCCTATTTAAGTACACTTTTTTCTTGACTTTTATGAAATACACATTTAATAAATAGTCTTTGAAATTGATCGTCTCTAAATTTAGTAATTCATTTGACACACAATGATAAAAAATAAATAATAAACATGAATTTTCTCATTCCTTGTTTATATTTAACCACATTAGATACTTAGTAGAAGTTTAGTATTAACATTGAAATGTTGCACAAAAGGATCAACAAACATGAGTGTGTTTAACCATGACATAAATAATTAATCCACTCAATCACACAACCTTCCAATGTTCTTAGAAAATTTATAACAAGTATCTTATCATCATATGTGTACTCTAAACAAATGACATTAAAAGAGCAAAGTGAGTCATGTGTGTTTCTTTTACAATTATACATTTCAAATCAAGAGGCCACAAAATCCATAGGGAAAAGATACACTAGGATGTCACGAGAGAGTGAAATATAATTTATTTTACTAGTGTGATATCTTTCTTAGCGCTTGAAGATAAGGTACTCGCCTTTAATTGAATTTCATCAAGTGTTTTAATAATTGTTCCAAAAATAGATGGATGGTTGCTAGAAGTAAGAACATAGATGACGATGAAGTACATATAAATGGGTTAAGAAATAGTGGAGAAAGGTGGAATATGGGCATGCGAGGCATGACAGGAAATAATGGGCTTAAGTTGCACATGGGAAGTGGGAAATATGAGAGAATCATATGGGAGCACTAGATAATGGGTGATTAGTGAACATGGGGAAGTATCATGTGGAATGGAAAATATAGGAGTCATGGCTTCTCAGTGAATGATAGAAGATGAATCTTGAGAATGTTGTTTTGAGAGTGTGAATACATTATTAAGAGAGTTTGGTGAATTTAACTTTTGATCAATACCTTGAAGCATTTCCACCTAGGTGAAATAATATGAAGGACATCAACTAGGTTGAAATGGATATCATTATTATAAGCGTGATAACAATCCTCTCTAAGAACTTGAGTAATATGAGCAATATTCCTCTTATCTATGGTTACAAACTAAGTGTCATGATCAAAGATTCCTCATAATCAAGGTAGTCCATAATATTCAAATTTTCAATAAGGGGACCATTGGTTTGATCCATTGCTATTGTTGGGTTTAACTTAGAATTCTTTTTAAGCGGAAGACAAGATATTGGTTGAGATTTTCTCATACATTCAAGAAGATCAAAAGAGATAAAGGCAATCAAAGTAAAAGAATGTTCATAATTGATGTAAATATTAGAAAATTAGATGTATCATATCTAAAGAATAAGAAAAAGACAACTTTAAGGAAAGGTAAACCAATATGTTAAAGCCAAAATAAGAGAAATAAAAATGCACCCTCTTATAAAATTATAATTATCTAAGGAAAAGATCAATTTACTATTCTAATAAGACCTTAGACAAATATAATGAAGCCAAGTCATTAACATGACAAGTAAATGTTAAATTAAATAAGAGGTCAAGGATTTGCTTAGCTCTTTGATGATGGTGACGACAATGAAAATGATGAAATTAGATTATAGTTCCGCACCCAAATTACTTTATAACTATAAAAAATAGACATGAACTACTACTTTTGAAGTAGATAAGTCTTTGATTACTACATTGCAATTAGACACAATCATTGTTGTGATTCTATCTTGCACTCCCATGATTTTGTCCAACTTACCATGATCTTATCTTTATTAGTTAGTGACTCTTAAATCCTTTGCCTCTAATGAAAGCATTCACTTAAGGTCAAAATGGTGTTTAAGAACACCTTTAGAAGTTTGCTTTACTAGTCTTGAAATATTAGACTTTCTTTAGCCTAAGTCAAGCCTATCGTTTATTTTTGTCTATAATTTATATGAGAATAATTTGAGTATATGAAATACATGACGCTTGATATAGTAAATGCTATTGTTAATGTAGAGATGCTCTAATTTGAATACTTCTAAAACACTCTCAAATGAATGCTTTCAATTCTTGTAAGATGCTTGTAATGGAGTATTATAAATGCCTTAGGAATTGACTTTAAATATGTAATTCTAAGTGTCAATTCAAAAGAATTTGCAAATAATTTGACAAGCAAATTTTGAATTAGATCAACTTAAAGAAAATGTAGTTTGATCTTGCGTAGAAGGTAGAATCACAACCACAATTTCAAACACTGTGAAAAAATAAGTACAAAATGGACTAGATCCTAATTGGAAGAATTAAGTTAAGGAAAAAAAAAGACAATGAATTTAATCAACTTGCATATTATAATCCTTCCAATTAAATTTTGAAATATATATTTATTTACAAGGTTAAGATAAATACTAAATAAAAAAAATACAAAAATGCACACTTTCTATGGGTACTAATTAAATCTTCACACAAAATGACCATACCAAAAGGCAGAAGCATACCTATATATTAAGGGTAGTACAACTTTAAAGCAAATTTTTCTTCTAGATGTTTGACAAGCTACTTAAGGAAAAATAAAATAATAGTAGAAGTACACACTTTCTTTGAACAGATGGAGGAGGAACAAGTCAGCTCCTAAGCTCAACGTAGACTAATTCTCTACTGGAGGACGCATCGAGACTTCTCGGGTATCTTCACGTTAAGATCGCGCGAGGAGCTCTCGCACAATAACACAATGCCCAAATCCAATACCGAGAATTCTGTAGTGCCAGCACAAATGAAGAAGATCTGGATTGCATTTACGTGGGCATTGTTAGCATTAAATGTTAATGCCATAAGGACATTGGACAACGGATCTCTAAATGGCAAAAACATAATCGTCGAATCATCTAAGCAGGAGCCCGTCGTATATCCCACCAGAGTCGAACAAATTTCGTGGAAGCCCAGGCACATATCAATCCATCTTTTGGATCAAACCCCAAACTTGAATAGAATTGCTAAATTGTGGCACTTTTTGCCAGTTCCAGTATGAGAAGTTATGATATCAATTCCCTTCTTTATGTATTGCAGGGCTTTTGTGTACAGAGGGTTCCTTTCTCACGAAGAGTGTGACCATTTGGTTTTTCTTGTAAGAATCTTCTTCTCACCTTCGTCAGGTCATAAATTTCTAATTCAAGAAATTCTTTGACAGTTTTGAGATCGATTGTTTTCACTTCACCTAGTTTTACTTATTTACATCTCTAGAATGCCAGGCAATGTTATTTATGTGCTATTATTATCTATTTTTCTAGTTGTCACAAAATATCGGAGCGTCTGATATTTGGGCATGCAATATCAGTTACTTGCTATTTTTGTTTTAATAGAAATAAAGAAAAATTTATAGTACGCAACAGGCTTGGATTCAGGAATACATCTAGATATGAATCTGCGTACACGGTGACCAAAATAAGTTGAAACTTAGAAATACATTTATGTATGATAAGCAAGTGTGAGGGATCAAAGTATACCGACTCAAGCTTTAACTTTGGATCAGTTTCGAATTTAAACGGGCAAGTCAACGTAGGTATAACAAAACATTGATATTAATTAAAGCATGAATTGATGAAGACCTGAATTAGAAACTGGCATAATGGCTGGATCGCCGCTGTCACTTATGTGAATTACGAAGTAGACGATGAGTTCACATCATCTGTTTCCATAAATGGATCAATAGAAGATCCAATGATTCCCTTGGAGAATGCCCTGGACAAAGGGAACTAAACTGTAAAAGCCTAGGGATAAGCAGGGTTCATCCCCTAGATCATTTTTTACAATCCAAGGCTGATGAATCATTTGAAGTAGAAAGGAAATTGATGATGTGAATTTGCATCCGATCCTCGTGATGTTGGTCAAATGAACTAGGACCTTAGCACCAACAAAAGGCAGAAGCATACCTATAATATATAAGGGGATTAGAAAACTCCAGTAGCTGCAACTAAAAGAATAAACCTCACTAGCTTGTCTTTACCAAATTATAGACCTATATTTTCGAAAGGACAGTTAGCAGGTCAGCATCTGAAATAGATGGAGGGGAGGCAGTCGACATGGTATTTCGAGAACATCTCTATAATGGCTCAACATATAAACATAACAACATTAAGGAGAAAAAGGGCCGAACACCTCTAGTTGGGGTGATAAAAGAAAGGTTGTAATCAATCTGGTACTTCAAGAACACTTCTACAATGCCAATTGTGTAAACATAACTCCAAGGATATGGAGGGCCAAACACCTCATGCAGGGTCAATGAAAGACAGTGGATAATGAAGCCCTTGAATATCTGTACAAGTATTAACACCTGTGCTAGATCTCATAATAGATATGTCAATGCCCCCGCCACAAAATCTGATTGCAGCCCATTTTATAGTTCAAGCGATTTAGAGGTGGCGCCAAAAACAGGAGATGCTAGCATATTAAAGAATTTGATTAAGATTACATTAAAAGCTTATGGTAGCAATTAGATTATAAGGGGTGTGACTCCTTCCAAAGTCAAAGGTTGTGACTCCCTCACATATAAAAGGAAGATCATTCTGCTTTCCATTAGGCCTCTAGATCCTGGGTGGCTATCTCCATTCAAAGAGAATATGTATACCATGTGAGATTTCGTTATGGAGATGGCTACTCAACAAAAGGAAATACTGAGAGGGGGTGGCAGCAGGTGGGGCAGTTGAATCCATATTTTAAACTTTTAAAAAATGTGAAGCCATATAAAACTTTGAGAGAGCAAGCATTAAGATGCAAACACCAATTTTCTGTGGAAAACCTTTTTGGGTAAAAAACCACGGCATGCAATAGCGTTCATTAACAAATGGACACCAACCCAAATTGCAAAAGTGAGCACCAACTCACTGAGAGCACCTACTCCCCTTGAAGCACCAACTTCAATCTGCTGAAGCAACTACTCCAGTCCTTTTATGTTGATGGATAGCTTCGGTCGATATCCTTCAGGGCCGACAGATAACTAATTTGCCTAATTGGCCTATTGGCCTTAGACCATTTAGTTATATCGTTGAATATTAAATGGTTAAGTAAGCAAACACGATTTGCATATATCAATAATGTAATCATTCCTTAATGTGCCGATTTTGTATAAATCCCAGCAACCTTTAAGAGACGTGTTAATATAACCGATGCATAATTATATTATAACTAATCTTCATTCATGAGACGTGTTGATTAGAAGCCAACCCTTGGAGGAGTTGTGTTGGTTGAAGGCACATCTGATCGGGTATATATGAAGTTTTGTATCCCTCTCTAATAGACATCGAAGGACACACACATATAACAGTTCGTGGACATTCTACAGACATTCATTTATTCAGCAGTTCGTTGATATTCTACAGCAGATGGAAGACTATCTACAGCAGGTTGAGCATCAACTAAGGAATTCCGATTCTTTATTGCAGATCGTATATTCTCTATATTGAATTGTTGTCATACATATATAGCTTCAAGAGTGAAGCAAATTCTTTGTAAAGTCTCTTGACATAATTGAGATAATAAAGACATATTTAATTGCTGTGTTTTTCACCTTCAAGAGGAAGGTTTTCCCAGGATAATATTTGTGCATTTGTGTGAATTATTGTGTTATCTAATCTGATCATAAAATTTAACATTTTATACTCAAAAATTACTGAAACCTTTTGAATACATCCACGTATGCAGCTCCATTGAGTAGTTTTCAAACATAGGCTCCACACCCTCCTTATTTTCACAACTTCACAAACTCAGGCATCTTTCACAGAGCACATACATCCTTCACTTGCAAAAACCAGTCTGTAATGGCTTAAATATTGCTCAGAAATTACGAATTTCATTCTTTCCTAATGCACATTTCATTCGAAAAAATGCTCTTACTTTTTCATATATATTGGAAAATTCACAATTTTCTTTTTCTATCTCCTCACTTATGTAGAGCTCTTTATAAAGTTCCACGATGTAATCTGCCATTGAGAATGTAATACTCAGAAAACATACAGCAGCAACTATGAGGTACATTAAGCTCGAAATATTTTCTTTATCTCTGTCCACGTACAGGTCTACAGCCAAGTCTAATGGCAAGAAGGGAAATAAGCAGAGAGTATCCTTTAAATATGAATATCAGTCATGGCTGAATACTATTATAGATATATCGAGCATGAACAGCACTATAATAAGCTTTTCATCCCAAAAACCTCCCTTCTATATGTTTGAATACAAAAACAAGAGCTCTAAAAATCGTCAAAAGCAGAACACGCAAAGACCAACAATTACATACCACTCATGTAGTGCCTAAAGTTAGACTCCACAAAGTCTTTTTTAAGCTTCAATATAAAACTTCATACCAAAATTAGACTCCACGATAACTGCTCTGCTAGTGCGTACAAATGTATTCTACAAAGGGTACTGCCACGATTTTTATTTAGCCAATAAACATTGCCACACTTCTGTAATATATGGGTATCGCGCTGATAAGTAAGTATTCCATGATTCGCAGCCAATGATATTGTACGTTTTAAAAAAAAAGGAACCTGCACAATTAAAGGATGGCCCATGTGCCGTCAAAGGATCTTACACCAGAATAAGATGAGCTGTCCACTCACTGACAACACCTTTAAAATAGAATCTGTGAAGTCAATGAAGTTCGTTTCAAATGAAACCGCCAAGCACATTAATATTGCTGATTAATATTGCTGATGTTTTTTTCACTTTTTTTGGCTCCATACAACTGGGATGAACCTTCAACCTTCAGCATTAAGTGTAAGAAACATCAGATCTTAGGCATCTAGCATTGAGGACATTAACCCTTGCGATTTGGTATGAATAGATGAAAACAATATAATAATATGCACTTATGATATCCGTGCACTTATAATATTTATGCACTTACAATGCTAATGCCTTTATAAACTACTTTCTTGGAATAATATAATATCCATGCACTCATATCTTTGCAAACATGCTCTTATGTATATCGATAGTAAAGATAATGCTGCATAATGTTTGTGTATTGCGATGCATAATTTGTATGTTATTGATGTCTTCAATTGTGGTGGAGGGATAAGGCACACAATAGGGCAAATGGTGAAAGATTCCTCACTAGGTATTCCGCCTCGTAAAGATGGTTAAGGACTACGAGGCCACCTCATGATGATGGTTGAGGACCATCGGTTAAGGACCACATAAGGCCAAGGAGAATAAGGTCCTAACCTTGGGCCTAGGGTTGAGTCAAGGGCACCCAATTGCAATCTTCCCTCCAAACCCTATAGGGGTTAGTTATCAAGGTAGACAAGAAAACGGATCGTCAATCATAAAGGGAGAGAAGAATAGCATGATGGAGGGGAACGGTGTATAGGCTTTGCTAGGTATGCCACCTCATGAGCATGGTTAAGGACCACATGAGGCCAAGAGGGATAGGGTTTCCGCTCTTGGGCCTAGGGCTGGAGATATTTAGGGCACCTCATCATGACCATCCTCTCCACATCCTCGTTATGGTTGAGCCTATGAGATCATTTGGATTTTGGTGTCATTAGTTTGTTTCTCCTTTAATTCTAGAGATGGATATATTATATGTATTATGTCTATATTATTATCTAACTTGGTTGCAGGTTTCCAAGACAGACTTACCTCATTCTATTCTTAGGTAAGGAGTATCTCTCTAAGTAAGTTATGTTCCTTTGTTTCATTTGGATTTTTTGAATTTAGGGCAAATTACAAGGTAATCCAAGAAAGGGACATTACAGCAACTATATCAGCAATAGATGATCATAAGTGTAGGAAATAAGTGAGTAATTTTAACATTAAATATTTTTTAGATTGCACTATTTATAATTATTCTGCTCATACAAGCATCAACATGAGACCAATACAAGCTCTTGCGAGCATAATAATAAGACTAATATCAATTCCTTTTGAGTAACCACACTTGAAATCACCTGTGGAAGACGAAGAGTCGCAACTTAGAAATCCACTTATTTGAAACAACCTCCACACTAAAGCCAACTATGGAAGACCAAGAGTCACAACTGAAAATTCCATATTAGATGCCCCTTTTGGATTTGAACTTTGGACTCCACAATGAGAACTCTATCATGCCCCTGCCCCGACATTTGATGAATAGCATGAAATTGTCTTACAATACGTAAGACTTCACAATTTCAGTAATTGCCAATCTTGCAACCATCCACATTATACAGCAGGTCAGGTATATGGGGGCAGCGATCCTACCCATCTAATAATGGATTAATGAAGAGAAACAACTTATTAAGTTAAACGAACAAATTGTTTCAAGACAAAGAACGAGTGCAGTTATGAAGAGACACCACTTAGCAAATAAAGGGATGCCTCTTCTTCAAGTAGTTGTGTCCATAAGAGGAATCAGACCCCCCCACCACCAAGGGAAAGGTATAAAGGGCAAATCCAGGAGTCCAAGAGAAGCATTGATAAAGGAGATCTAAATCTGAGTTACAAAGATTCAAGCCGGACAAAAGATTGAGAAATATATAAGTAATTTGGTATGAGTTAGTACAGTATGCGTTAATTATTATATGGATATCTTTTGACATTGAACCTAAAGGATTAACATGGCATTATTTTCCTTTGAATGTTTTAATCATATATATATATATATATATATATATATATATATATATCCCATAATCAATCACATGCGAAGTTGATGGAAATAAGCTAGGGAAACGTAGTTGATGGAATTGAAATTTTAAATTGCTTTCATTGTCAATATGAATATATATCATAAAAAAATTACAACAAAATGCTCGAAGGTTGCAAGTTTCAGCTACAAAATGACAAAACATAGAAAATATGCAGCTGTCCCCAATCAGCATCTGATAACCTCTGCGATTTTGACTCCATACAGCTGGGACGAACCATCAACCTTCAGCAAGACAAAGTGACGATTTCCTTGCACTAATTATTTTGAACATGGATGTGATATTAGCTCCATAGACTGATGATGTCAGTAACATGGAAAATGTCATCCAGTGCTTAATTCTCTCTTACATAAGCATTTTGTCAGAGCCGTAACAGTCCTGACATCAAACTTGATCAAAGTAAGGTTTGCCCTCTCCAAGCTGGATTGTATAGACTTATGATAGCAAGTGTACAGTCTGCTAACATGAGCATCCTGAAGTTATCTTTTGATGTATATTTTCCCCTCTTAACTGACCCTAAAATCTGTGAATGTAAAAATAACAGTGGGTGTAGAGACTGATGACATGGACATTTTGAAGCTAGTTTGACACATATTTTGAATTTTCCCTCTTAAACTGGACCTAAAATATGTTAATAATAAATATAAAGGTGTGCATTTATATTTAATGTTGTCAAAGGGGTTGATCTTAATTAATTAAAGCATTGAGTTTGTAATGTCTCCAAATAGAGATTAACCTGGTTGTGCCCAAAATTGACGATTCCAACAACACAATCTATTCTTAACAGTAACATACTAAAGTAGATTCATTTAATCATTAATAAACTTAAGAAACAATGAACAAATACATGGATTAGTGAACAAGTATATTATATGGAATGATAAACATTATTACTAGCTAACTACCCCATAACCAATCATAGTTTAGTTCGATAGAAAAACCTCGAAAGAACGCAAGTAAACTGCTCAACCCAACTAAGCTCAAGTGCGTGCAGCGTCCCACTAGGACAACTTGCCCCTTGGCCCACAAGTGGTTGGAACATCCTGTTGGATATTTTGTCATTGATGTCAAAGGATGATGATCAAGGTTGTCTAGCAATTGTGTGTTTGAGCTGGTTGGTTGTTTGGTTGAGCTGCTTGAGCTACTTGGATGCATGCTTGAGCTGCTTGGTTGCATGCTTGGGCTGGTTGGTTGTCTAGTTGATTTTCTATGTTTTGTCATTTTGTAGCTGAAACTTGCAACCTTCGAGCATTTTGTTGTAATTTTTTTATGATATATATTCATATTGACAATGAAAGCAATTTAAAATTTCAATTCAAGTCTAATGTTATGTGTTAAGGTTCTATAATGTCTGTGTTTAATGCATTATCGATGTTGTCATATGAAAATTTGAAATTTCCTAATTTATAATTTTCCCTATTTTGTTAATAGTCATCTCCTAAAAAATGGCCTTCCGAAAAACCCATCCTAGAAACTTGGGGGAGCATAGGGAAAAATTAATGGAACTGATTGTTAGGCCAAGAATTTGGACTGAAAATGAAATGGAAAATTGTATTGTGCTAACTCAAAATTATATTAACATTCAATGTTCGCATAGAAATATTTATCAATCTCCAAATGATTGTTCAGTTCATCTTCTAAGATGACTATTCGGCTTCACCTACAATTGAGTAATGATAATAAAATATTTTTATTACATCTATTTATTTTTACAGCTAGGATTATATACATTAATATTACATTCCCCCACTAATTAGTAGGGTAGGTTGTGATACCAAGCATGCCTTTGAATTTTTGAAATAACTCTTGCCTAAGTGCTTTGATCAGGATATCATCTAGTTGTTCTGCTGTTGGACAATATTTTAGGCTCAGCTATGCATTTCCATCTTTCGCATGATGGTGAATCAAATGAAATTTCAAATTTGGTGTTGATGTGCTTAGTTCGGTGAATGAACATTGGATTTCTTGCCATTTTGATTGTAGAAGTATTGTCAACAATGAGCAGTGTTGATGAAATCTATTTCTCTTGCAAATCATCAAGATTCCTTCCAAGCCATAATTTTTCCTTGGTTGCCCTTAAAGGTGCCAACTGTTTTGTTTCTTTTGATGAGAGAACTGCTTCTTAGATGTACAAGAAATGACTATTGACCCTAGGTGAATTAGGAAATCTACATCACCTACATAATTTGAATATGAATATTTGACTTGGGAGTATTTGAGCCCATATTTTTTAGTTATATTCATATAACGAGGAATAATGTTTGCTACTTCTTAGTGATTTTCTCTAGGTTGCATGAATTTAAAAAGAACTCCAACAACAAAAGAAACGTTTGGTCTTGTTGTTGCATAGATCAAACTTCCAACAAGCAATTTATACTTAGTTGCATCTAATTTTAGTTTTAGCTTGACATTATAGATCTAAGAGGTTTTTTAGTCTTACATTCCAAATCTCCTCAAAATTTCACCAATGTATTTTTGTTGGGTGATAAAGATATATTTGGGTTATTGAATCACTTCAATGCTCAAATAGTTATGAAGGCATCCCAAATTAATCATTTCAAAGCTATTCAATTCTTCTTTCATAGTTGTAGTGTATCTTTCACTGTTACTTGTTCAGACAAATCATCCACATATACAACTGCCTTGTCAACTTTCTTGACAAGAAGAGTTGCAATTGTCAAATTCAAAATGCTTGAAATTCCTCTTGAAGAGATGCTTGGTGAGTGTTTCATACCATGCTCGTGGGCCGTGCTTTAATCCATACAATGATTTTATAAGCTTTCATACTCATTGTCCTTGACCTTGAGCTGCAAAATTCTTCTGGTTGAGTCATGTATGTTGTTTCCTTGAGAGTACCATTTAGGAATGCAGTTTTTGTCCATTTGATGGACTCTCCACCTATTTTGTGTTGTCGCAGCCAACAAAACACAAATGATATCCACTTTGCTATAGGTGCAAAGGTTTCTTCATAATCTATAACTTTTTTTTGACCACATACCTTTTTTGAGCACATACCTTTGCGATAAGCATTCCTTTATGTTGGTCAATTTATCTATCTACTTAGTACTTGTTTCAAATGACCCACTTGCAACTAATAAGTTTACAACTAAATGGAGGATCCACCAATTCCCAAGTTTGATTCTTCATCAAAGCATCATTTAGTTTTCATTTGAAGCTTTTTGACTTCTTTATAGGAAGTTGATTTTGAATCATTAGCATTCTTGATTTCTTCAGCAGGATACTTGCTCAAGTTTAGCTTTTCTAGCTTATCTTGAATTTCTTCAATGTGATTTTCTTGTTGTTTGGCTTTGTATGCACTTCTAGTGCCTGTCTTCCCAACTTTGTTGGATTTTACATCTTTGAGTGCTTGCATCTTCCATTTGGCAACTTTTATTGTGTTTCTTGTGGTACAATCGGTGCCTCATCTTCCCGATTTGAAGCTCATTCATCACTTTATTGCTGCTCCAAAGTCTCTTGAAACTTGTTCTCATCTTCTGATGAAGTCAGCATTCCTGCCTGGGAGGCAAAGATCCAAAAATTGGTTCAATGTTTGGAATCTCACTAATTTTGTTATCATTCCCAATAAAATGTCAAACTTTGTAAAATTTGGAAGTTGGCTCAATGGCCGATCAATGCTGGCTGCATCTTTTGTGGTTTTACAGAATACAACATTCCTAACAATGACGAGTCTCTTAGCATTCTTATCAGAAAATCTATAAGCTTTTGAGGATTTTGAATACCCCCAAAAGATGCACATGTAACGCTTGGTCCAACTAGTTTTTGTTCTTCATGGGAATCAATGCACAATATGTGGATCCAAAGATTCTGAGATGCTGCACTAATGGAAGATGACCACACCAAACTTCATATGGACTTTTCATTTGAAGAGTTCTTGAAGGTGGCTTGTTGTGAAGATTTATTGTTGCCTTTGCCACTTCTCCCCAAAAATGTAGGTTTACTCCTTTGAAGTACATCGTTGCCTGGACCATATTCATCATATTTTTGCTCATCCTTTTAACCACTTCATTTTGTTGAGGATTGTGAGGGACTATGTGATGATGCTTGATACCATTTTTCCTAAGGTAGTCTTCAAACACCTTTGATGTGAATTCCTCACCATTATCAGTCCTTAGTGTGCTAATATGAGATTGAGAATCATTTTCAACCATTGTGCAAAACTTTTGATCAAATTTTTTCAAAGGCTTCAAATTTTTGCTTGAAGAAGTAGATCTAGGTCATTCTGTTATAGTCATCCATGAACAACATGAAGTACTTACTACCACCAGCAGAAGGAATTGATAATGGACCACACTAATCAGAGCATATGAATTGCAACTTCCTTTTAGCTCTCTAGTTCGAATTTGCAAAACTCTCTTTGTTGTTTCATCAAAATGTAGGCCTCACACTTTTTAATTGTTTTGGGAAGAATGGGCAGGCCTACAACAACATTCTTTTGCATTTCTCAGATGTTGTCATAATTCACATTTTCCAAATCTTACATACCACAAAATATGTGCTGAGATACCTCCTTCGGCAAGGTGTGCAAATTTCTTTGAAACAAGAACCACCTTCAGCAAGGTGGGCAAAATTCTTTGAAACAAGAATCACCTTTGAGTTTAAACAATTTTCATTCCTCATCTTGTTTAGGTGACATTATTCACAAGCTTCCTTTTGATTACTACCTCTCCATCGTCCAACAAAATGGAGTGGCCTTGTTGCCAAATGAGCACTAGGGACAAACAAATTTCATCACTGTTGTGGCAATTTGAGGCAAATTGTTTCTTTTCTTTGTAGTTGCAGACTTGTTTTTATCTGCCAAATATATTGGACCACAACTTTCTTCATGAAGCTCTCAAAGAATTCCTTTGAGAAAGTCACATGTTGCATGGCTCCTATAGCTAAGACCCAAGCATCATACTAGGTTGGATTCACTAATGCTCAGTTAGCATCATTTGATGTAGAGAGAACACATTCATCCTGTTGACAATGATTACATGCAAATTGATCTGAATTCAGGCTTTTTTCTTCTGCTCATTTGCCTTTTGTTTTTGATAAGCTCTAATCTCATCCCTTGAACTTTTGCATTCATTAGCCTCATGACTCCGCTTTCTACCACAACTTTTGCAAAAGTGTTGTCTATGTCTTTGATTTTCATGATATTCACCATTGCTTCTGCTAGTTCTTCCTCCCCTTCCTCTATTACCTTCTTAGCTTCTTCCTTTGCCTTTGTCACTCTTATTACCTTTAGAAGAAATTTTAATTGAAGATTTTCCTTTTTGATGAGTAAGGCAAATGTTTTCTTTTCTCTCGTGTATTTAGTCTTTCTTCCAAAAGACTTTCTTCTTGGCCATCTTTTGAACCAATTTGTCAAAGGTGAGCGACTTTAATTGAATGCTTGCTTGCAAGGACTCCAAGTAGGTTGAATATGTGGGAATAATTTTTTTATGAAGGCAGCCACAATTTTCTCACCTGCAGCTTCAACATCATGTTTTATGACCAAAAATTTAGAAGCCATTTTCATTACATCTTCATTTTTCAACTCAAGTTTTTTGAATAACTTCAATTGCAAATGTATAAATTCCAATTTTGAGTGACAACCAAACAATACTTTCAACTTGTGTAGTGCCTCCCATGGTGTGTTGCACCCTTGTATATCTTGGAAAACTTCTCCATCAATTGAGGTCCTTATCAAGGCCAATGCCTTTACATTTTTATGCTTCCATATTGGTAATTTTGTCACTTGCTCATTCTTTTTTCTCCATCACAAATATCATACCACAAATCACTGAAGATGAGTTTATTTTTTACTTTTCTTGACCATTCTAACTAGATGTCCTCAAGTAAGGTTGTGCCAATTATTGTTGAAGTGGAGTGCATTTTTGTTTATGTTGTAAATGGGAGATGGATTGCTTCCATACCTCTGCAATAGGTTTCCATTTTTATATACTGGACAAACTACTTTATCAAATCTCTCTATATACCTGTCTTAATATACTTGTTGGGACATGGAAGAAGTTAGTCTTTTCAATATTCCCATCAATACGTGAAAGAGACTTTAAGGCACGTGAGAGAAAATTGGTACGTGGACTTAGGAAGTATGTGAAAGGGATCTATGTTGTTAACGATAGTAGACCATTAGGTCACGTTGTACATGGAAGAACAAGCTTCCTATATACTCCATGATGACCTGCTTCAACTTTTATAGTCTAATGGCAATTCACATAAGAGTAAATAGAGGGAAATAGGAAAGTGAAAATTGCGATCTCTTTGGCAATTTATAGGGATAATGCCATAAATGACATTGTTGCAGCTATGTTAGGCATGGGATGCAATAGTTTAAACATGATGGCATTACCGATAAATGTGAACCAAAAGCTTTGCTAATACTGAATGTTGCTTTTAGGTTTGCAAATTTGTTTTGTTTTGATTTTTTGCAGGAGAAAAACTTATTGCTTGCAATATTAAATTTTTTCCCCAAAACTACTTTGAAATCGGTAAAATAATGCTGATAAACAATGACCTAAAATATATTTAAAAAATACCTCCTCACCAAAAATTTCCCATTTGAATTAAATATAAATATCACCTACATATTAAATTACTGCCCAACTAAAAATGCTGAACACTTATAAAAAACATCTCTCTTTTTAAATAAAAGACTATGATTTAAAAACAAACTTTATTTTTAAAGCAACCAACCATATTTTTAAACACCTGTTTGTATCGAAATCCTAAAAATAGAACTCCAAAACCTAAAAAATCTTGAAAACAAAAAGACTTGGGATTTGAAAAGCATATTATGGCAGCTTAAGCAGAAATGGCAAAGAACATAACATAGTTTTGGTGAGCAAAAATTAGCGACACAAAATTATATTGATGCAAACTCAAAACTGTATTAACAGTCGATATTTACAAAGTAATTTCTCAATCTCCAAATGATCGTTTAGTTCATTTTCTAATATGACTGTTTGGCTTCACCTACGGCTGAGTAATAATAATAAAATAATATTATTGTCACATTTATGTATTACTGCACCAAGGATTAGTGATATATTAATGGTACACTGATCTGCAATTATAGTCAATCTTGGTTGTACCCATGATTTTCTTTGACAAGACTTTGTGGTGAAGGCTTGAGTTCTAACGTCTAATGCGTGATGCTCTGCACTTGTATGAGGTGGAAGTGGCAGATGAAAAGTGATCACATTGATAAGAAGATCTTTTCTGCACAAAATTTGCCCTTTTTGTAGGTATGCAACACTGAATATGACTGATATCATGTGGGTTGGAAGATACAATGCAATTCTTAGTATATGATAGGTATACAAATCTGACTTCCTAATCTATCCTCATTCCCCTATCTATCTGGCAATAAAGATGTTTTGAGCATTACTGTCTACCGAGTCGGCTGCTGTTCACTTTCAATATTATATTAAAAATATTGGCTGCCTTATGATGAGAATTTTATATACCTATAACATCACCAGGCTATAGATTTTGTTGTCAAAGGAAAATAGATGTGTTCTTTCTTAAATATGGGCACATCACTAAAATTATGCATAGATTAATAGAATCCTGAAGGAACCTTATTAATAAAATTGCAAAGAATGCTTATTCATCTGGTAAAATGTTGCTGTTTGGATATCTTCCTGTTGTCAAGTAATTGAAATGTATTTAAGTTTTTTTCTTTTTTTGGCAAATGCTGTCAAAGGGGACAGGTCCCATTCTATCAATGTAAAGAAAAGTTACATGATTGCGTGCAGGAGGAACATTAAGCCCTCTGCACATTAAACAACCCTCTCCATTTGAAAGGGTGAAAAAAGGTTGTCATTGTGGCATACAAACTCACTAAACCTGCGAGTATACTCCATCTCAGAATGGATCCCAGAGACGCTAGAACATACTCCATCGCAGCAATCCCATTATCAAGGTTGCAGATCAGAAAATCCATTGTCACCACCCATATGTCTTGTTGAGTGAGAGCCAAGAGGGTATGAAAAAATTGAGTGAAAGACATTCATTGATGTCTCGAAACAAGGCCAGCAAAGCCTCATTGACCGGCCACTAAAGCATCACTCCCGATGATAGCCCCGATGTTAGTTTTAGATCAGACTGTAACATATAGATAGCGATAACAGAGAACCAAATCAATGCGCACAAAGAACACCAAAAAATACCCTGGGAAAACCTCCCTCTTGGAGGTGAAAAACCGAGCAACTAATCTCAGATATTTACTATGCAATAATCAGTAGATGTCCTTACAATCTGCTTCACACATGAAGCACTCAGAATGCACATTGAACTAGGGCACATTGCAACATACTTGTTTCACTGAGCAAATAAGGAAATCCGCTAGATAAGGTATGAATGAGCAGACCAATGGGTAAGTGCACTGTCATGGAAGATGAAGAACCGAATTCGCTGTCATGAAAGGAGATTTTCTGCTTCAGAATGATTTGCTGCCCTAGCAGATGAAGTTGCAGGCTTCAGGGATGACTTCGCTATCCTTAAGAGTACCTTCACTGTCCTTAGAAGGTAATTCGCTGTTGACTGGATGTATTCGCTGAATATTGCTGAAGGAGATCGCTTTTTATATTATGGTGTCATAAGCATGAATGATGCTTTGTATATATATGTGACATAGCCTCCCAATTTTACCTAGGTCGGCTTTCAAGGAGAACTATTTAATTACAATACTTTAAATTTGGTGCTCAATATAGGGTCAGCCCCATACATTACAAGTTACATTATAGGGTTAGACTTATTTACAAGTTACATTGGACATTATAGGGTTTGCCCAATATGGTTTACACGTTCCATGAATTGGGGCCAGACCAATACATATTACAAGTTACATGCTGCCGCTCACTTAGGGCCAGACCTAAGTATGATTTACATATCAAATTGAACCATCAATATGGCTAAGGCCGACAAGCCACTTAGCCGTCAAGGGTACTAGGTCGGCCCTAGAAGGATCCGACCTAGCTACACATTAACACTCGAGACCTTGCTAGATATCAGCTCCGCGTGAAGATTTCGTTTGCCTCTAGCTCAATGGCTTGATTAGAAAGAAACTCTGCAACTGAATTAGCTTCCCAGAACACATGTGAAATAGTGTAATCATTGATCTTATCCAAGAAGAGGCAAATTGTCTCGATCCACACCTTAGATTTCCAACTCGAGCATTGCTCTATTAGCAATTGCGTTCACCGCCACTAGGGAATCACCTTTGATATCCACTTGCCTAATCTCTCTCTTCATACACTTTTTAAGGCCTTCATGAAGGGCTGCAAATTCAGCGTCATTGTTTGTTTTGTCAATCAGCTTGATTGCAACCATCCAGACCAAACAACCACTATCATCCTGAAGAAGGTAGCCAACACCCGACAACCCAGGGTTTCCCCATGAGGCCTCGTTGAAATTGAATTTGAGTCTGCTAGTCAGAGGTAGGAACCAGTGAGCATTGGCTCAAGATGACTTTGACTTTATAAGTCCCCCGTCGGCTTAATAAGATGTGGCCATGCCTTCATCATTTTGTTGTCCCAACAAGAAATGAATTTACATTTCCTTGAAAAAAACTTTTGTATTCAAATGTTCGCAGATCCCAACTTCACTTTTGCTCAAAAGAGCAGCAATTGACAACTCCTTATCTTTAAAGATTTTGTTGTTCCTCTCTTTCTATAGATGCCAAATGATTTGAGCCGGAACCTTTGTTGTAATGTCCTCACTTCTCTAGTTGCCATTCAGATGCATAGATTTGCCTGTCAACCATCTCGACAGGCAAATTCATAGTGTACGGGATGATTGGTTAGCCAAAGGGGACCAATACTTAGTCAAATTTTGCTTTGGTGAGCTATTTATAATAAAACTTTATAAATTGTGTTATAAAGTTACTTTTTCTAAATTTAGAAAAAATTATAAAAAGTTACTTTATGTTGGAATAAGTAACTTTATATTAAAAGTTACCTTGCACACTTCCGTAAGAGGTTTTTAATAAATTAAAAGGTGGTTATTATTTCATGATGAGACCCCCCCTCAAATTGGCGTCACATTTAGGGAGAATTTGATTCCAAGGAATCTTTAAAAGATGCCAAAAGGAGTTTGATCTAGGGTTGAGGAGATAAAAGAGCCTTGTATGTATCATTTGGGATGATTGGAGATTGTTATTTTTTGAGAGTTATTTGCATTTGTAGGTCTGCAACGCTTCTTGGAGGGTTTGAATTGAGTTTGAAGACGAAAATCTTCAGATTTGGGTGAGAGGATGAAATCCCCCTCACCACTGTGCCATCGATTTTACTAGGAATGTTCATATTTTGCCAATAAGGGGCTAAAATCAAAGTTTGAAAGAAGCTACCACAGGGTTATAGTCTGAATATCAGATCTGAGCTGGTTTTGGGAAGTAATTTCAGAGTTTGTGGCAAATTGTGGACAACCATTCTCTCCCTAGCTAAATCGTACCACTTGGAGCACGCCCGAAACTTCAATAAAATAAATTAAGGGGTTTTGCATCAGTGTTTTTATACATATTTCATTGTTAGCAGCAAATAAGAAGAAATCCATTGGTTTTTTGGTGAAACTGGCTCATATTGGAGCTACAGGAGCAAATCAGTGGGTAGAATACACACCAAATTGGAGTTTCTCCTGGGGAAATTCGGGAAGTGCATTGGAGTAAGGATTTCTTCACTAAATTGTTTTAGATAATTATCCAGTAGGTGAATAAAGCTCTCAGGGGTCATTGGTTGCAGCTTGAGGTGCTTCATTCAGTCATTTCATGGTTTCACCTATTCAGGCCAATAAGTCACCCTCTATTCCCAGCGCTGGACTCCTGGTAGGCCATTGTTGGCTTGGATTGTTGAATATAATCATTTACATTCATTTGTTTATTGCTGATAAATAAAAATTAGAAGTCTGAGACCCATTTTCAGTCAATTATTTTATGTGTTGTCATTGTTATTCATTTTGCATTGTCAATTCCCAAAGCTTAAATTTAAAAAAACTAAAAAAAAAAAGCATAAAACCTCAAAAAACACATTTAAAACCAAAATTTCAACCGCTGGTCAAAGAAATCAGACTCAGAAAAATATATCAGATTGCTCCAATCAGCACTCAGCATCTTTCATTTGTCCATAGGCCACCCCAGAGGGCCCCTTTAAAGAGTCGAGGCAAGCAGAGAATACATATAAAAGATTGACTTGAAGGGGGCCCAACTACCCTAGCTTGTTACAAAAGTATGATCAACACTGTTGGGCCACCTTGCACTGGAGGAGTGAATGATTGGTGGTTTCATCATATTCCTTGTAGAGAACACATTGATGAGGACCAACTTTGCCAATTTTTTGAAGTCTCTCCTCAGATAAAATTCCATTATGCAAAGTTGTCTAGGCAAATGCACCCGCTTTGGGTAAGACATAAGTCCCCAATATAAGTCCTTAGGCGACTGGCCATGTTCCCTATTGGATTTGGCAATTGAATATCCCAATCTAACCAAATAGGAGACCAATTTTGTGGCACACCAAATCAGCCCATCAAAAGATTTCTTCTTCCCAATTCCGCTAAAATCCGATCCTTGCATCCTTTCTCAAGCATATCTAAATCATTCCACCCATGACTTGGGATACCAATTGGATATACAATTGTAAAATAACCACATACCTTTCCCCCCAGCACTTGCTTGGTAGGGAAGATGGCGTTGGCAACTTGGTACGTTGTCCAGGGAGCAAAAACCATCTTGTGAATTGTGCCAAAACAAGGCACTTTCCATGTTCCTGACGTGCCATGTGAGATGATCGATGATCAAACTTTTGCACTTAATGATGAAATTCTAGATCGTAGAACCTTGCGGGAGGATTCACAATGGTCAAAATTAGGTTGGGATGTTGATCATCCAAATACTTTAATCTGAGAAATTTGCTCCACCACACATTAGGATGTTTTCAAATTCACCATGCCAACTTAGCTCCAAGAGCGAGGTTTTGGATATGAAGATCATGAATGTTTGCTCCACCTTCTGAAGTGTTAGCTTTAATTTTTTCCCAGACAACCAACATTATACGTTTTCTATCATTTGACCCCTCCCACATAAACCTCCTTTGTTGAGAAGTTAGTTTCTGATTAGCACTCGATGGAAGATCCAAACGGGACAAGGTGTATATTGGAATCACAAAGATGATTGAATTGAGCATGGTAATTCTGTTAGCTAGGGAAAGCCATCAATCTTTCTAACAATCTAATTTTTTAACACATTTGTACACAATATGATTCCACAAATCTAATTTAATTGCTCCGAAAAACAATGGGATTCCAAGGTAATTGGAGGGGAGGCTTGTGATAGTAAACCCAAGGATAGCTACAAGTCTTCTTTGCAACGGCTTAGGCATGTTGAAGCAAAACACATTTGACTTCCCTTTATTGATCACCTGGCCTGAAGCCTCAAAATAGTCTGAAAGGGTATCACCAATGCATTGGGCTTCAATAATTGTCGCCACCCCTAGTAATAGATTATTGTCCACAAACAATTGATGCATTAAGGTGAGAAAATCTTGAAGCACCTTGATACCCTTCCATCTGCTTGATTCGACCCTTCTAGAGATTTCGTGGCCAAGGGCATCCACCATAATGACAAATAAAAATAGGGACAAGGGGTTGCTCTATCGAAACCCCTTAATGCCTTAGAAAAAATCACATGGGGAGCTGTTGATTACTACCACATACCTTGGTGTGGAAATGCAATTGAAGATCCAATCAAGCGTTTTTTTGCAAAATCGAATCTCCATCTAACTCTTTCAATAGGCCTTACATCAAGTTTTAGCAACATATCGCTCAGATTCAACTTCTTGATAGAGTGAAGGGCTTTGTGTACAATGATAATTCCATCCATAATATTCCTACCTGGAACAAAGCCACTCTATTCTTTTGAGATCATCTGAGGAAGGAGAGACTTCAACCTATTTGCCATAACCTTTGAGATAATTTTATTTTATAAATTGAGTTGTAGAGAGAGATTGGTCTAAAGTCAGCGAATGACAAACAATTCGGCTTTTTTGAGGATCAACTCTATATTTGTATTGTTGAAATCCTTAAGAATGGTCTTTGGATCTTGAATCCTCTATAACTCTCCATACATCAATGCTAATGATGTCCCAACCCTTAATAAAACAACGCAAGAAATCATTTAGGTCGCGGGGCTTTATCCAAGTGAAGATCAAAGGTGGCCTTCTTGGTCTCTTCCAAAGAAATTGGCCCCATTAGGACATCATTCTCTTTGTTCATGACCAAACTTGGTATGCACTTGACAAAACTATTGTGTAATGCGTCAAACTCCATTCTGCCCAACAAGTTTTGAAAACAGGCAACCTCTATCACTCGAATTTCCTTAATGTCCACCATAATACTGTGATTGTCTCTTTGAATTTGCATAATCTTATTCACGCTTTGCCTTAACTTGGAAGTATTATGGAATAATTTCATACTCAAGTCCCCCTCATTAAACCAAACTTATTGAGATTTGGTTTTCCGATAGCATTCCTCCCATGCCCAGATCTTTTGATATTCAGTCATCAGTCTCTTTTCGCATTTGAATTCAGCTTGGGTCATTCCATTCACGATTAGAAACTCGCTAAACTCAACAAGCTCTTTTTCCAATTGCTATTTTTTAGAGAACATGTTTCTAAAGACATTCCAATTCCAGTTCCTTAACTTCTCCTTTATCCTCTTCAACTTTAAATGAAATAAGAACATTTGAGTTTCCTTCTCCTGCAAGGGTTCTTCCCACCATTGTTTAATGTTGGAAATTAAATCTGGATGTCTGACCTACATTTTGTCAAACTGAAATTAATATTTTGGTTTACAAGCCTCATCCACAATCTTTAACTCCATCGGAAAGTGGTTTGATATGGGAATCAACCTAATTTAAGATGACGAGAGAGAGGGCCAAATTAATCCATTCTTCGTTACTCAAGAAACGATCCAACCTTTTTGCAATATTGGAGAAGCCACTCTTGTTGTTCCATGTAAATCGCTTGTTGGAAGGAACAAAATTGATGAGGTTGTTGATGTGAACAAAGGATGGAAAATCTCTTTGAGTTTGTGTGACCCTTCGAATACCACCTTATTTCTTCTTGATGTCCAAGATGGCGTTGAAATCCCCTCCAATAACAAGTTTGTCTTGTAGTTGCAAAATATCGTGGCTTATGTCAGAACACACCTTTTTCTTATCTTCTATCTTTGTAGGGCCATACACATTAACTAAAATGAAGGCCAAGGAAGAGTTTAGACTTTTGATTGTCACCTTCTACCAATCCATAGTTGAGAAAAGCATATCAACACTAACTTTGTTTGCTAGCCATAAGATACCTAAGCCACCCGAGGCACCAATTGCCTCCACAAATTGACCGTTCCATCCTTTCCAATGTTTGATGAAGATGTTGGCATTGACAGACAGCTTGGTTTCTTGCAATAGAACAACTTTGGTCAATTGAGTTTCTAATTGGTGCATGACCATGTGCCACTTGTTAGGGGCATTGAAGCCCCTGACATTCCATGTGAGGATCTTCATTGTCCTCTAAGCGAGGGGTTTCCTCAATTGGATTCAGATCTAAGAATGTAGGCCTTAATTGAGGTCTGCTCAACCTTAAGAGCATCTTCCTCCCTCTTTTACTTATGAGACTTCCTTTGCCCTTTCGATAATTCTTCTTTAGAAAGTATCCTGCTGATTGACTTACACTTTGAGGCTCAAGGATATCAAATTCATTAAGAAGATTATCCTTTTTGCTATTTGTAGTTTTTGAGTTTGACTCTACACTCAACAGAGTGGCTTGTCTAGCCTCACAATTGACTGGTGAAGAGTCCCTAACAAGGATAGCCTGTACAACATCTTTTCCTATTATTTCGAGTTCAATCACTTTTGCGTTTTCCTTGATCCCCCCATTCCTAATGAGAGTCTCCAACTGGGCTTGTTGTGGAACTTCTTTCTCCTTTTGACTTGAATCTATGGGAGAAGGATCCCCGTGGGAATCCTTCCCATTTTCAGGCTAATTCACCTGCAGGTGGTTGGTCGGGAGAGAATTGTCTAGATTAGTTGGTATTGGCTCTGTCATAGGAGCTTCCCTCTTTGGGTGCAACAAGTTTGGAAGCCTACTCCCATTAGCCTCTTTAGGAACCCACTTGAGTGGAATAGGTTTAGGGCAATCAAACAAAATATGTTGCCTGCTACCACACCTCAAACAAAAAAATCTCTACTCCTCGATCTCAATAGGTTGTTCCCATGTTCCACTTGATGAGGACAAACAAAGAGTGTCGGGGATAGGATTGATCGTAATCAATTGGATTTAGGATTTAGGCAAAAAGAGAAAAACCCTCCCTATTTGTGTCAATGCCAAGGATCATCCCTAAATTCGAACCTATTAAACATAGTCCTCTGTCAAATATTCCATAGGTAGATTGTATATGTGAATCTAGATGGTGTGATCACATGAAGATTTCACCTTGGGGCTAAAGTTTGATTCTCAATTCTGCAAGTAGATCAAACTTCCATCGCACCACCAAGGATATGCCTCCAAAGCATCATCTCGGGCCTTTCCTCATCAATTTCTACAAGGAAAAAATGTGTGGGGATAAAGCTAACATCAATCACACTGTCCATGTATTTGCAACCCAACACCTAATCTCCTCTCGACAAGGGTTTCTTTTGATGATTTTTCCAATGAGTGTTGTGCTAGACAAAATCGCCGCTTCTTTATTTGTGATAGAGGAGACATCCAAATTGCAAATCACCGAGCATGCATGAATGGAGAGGGAATCATTAGCCTAAAAACCCACTTTTTTGTTCCTTGTATTTTTGTTGGATTTTGCCCTTGTAGAGTTGGATGCGTAGTCCTCTGCTCGAGAGGAATTTGGTTGGGCCTAGTTGGAAAGGGGGGAATCTATAGTTTTGTTGGCATTCCATTTGCTTTCAGCAATATCGCTTCTCCACCCCCACCCCTTTGTCATCGTGAGCTAATCTTCCATATTGCTCGGAGTTAACCACATTAGCGTGATTTCAACCAAACTGATCCCCACATTGCACGACTGCCAGTTGGTTGTAGAGTGTGACCTACGGATCCATATGATGCAACTTCAGCACTTTCGGCGACAGGCACCAGCTTCTTCTATCACTCCAAGGATGTCCTCTCACCCTCCCTGTACTCAATAGTAGTCTATTAGTATTTGCCCCGTTTTTGTTGTTGTCGTCTAGAAGACGACTTCTTTTTTAGGGGGCTGATGTAGACGGCAATTATGTCGTCACTAAATAAAACATGGTTTGTTATGTTAATTTGGCATGTAATGGGTAATTAGTTGTCGTAGGTAGTTGGTAGTTCCGACAATTGGCACCTCCGCCAATTGACCGAGTGGTTTATATTTTGGCAAAATATTGGGGAACAGGAGTTATGATTGGGGACATATTTTTGATGTGATTGTACCAAAGAAACGAAACTCGGACTTGGCTCGGACTCGGCAAGGCCAAATCGGACTCGGACTCGGGACTCGGCGTCAGACTCGGCTCCAGACTCGGCTGGACTCGGGAAAGTGAAAAACTCAAAAAATTTAGAGATTTTTTAAGATTTAAAACTTGTTTCATGCACCCTTTATTGAATAAGACACAATAACATCATCAAACTTGGCTCATTTCATTACATAATACATACACAAGTATACATCTATGATCTATCACATAAGCATAAACGCAAATTGTAGCTGAAGGAAATAACAAACATAGATATATAAATATTGTCAAATGTATACAATATTACAAAACTCATGGAATAAAAAATCCATGTCATCATATGATCATCATCAAATGTTCCATACAAATAACAAAGGTAAATACATCTACAAGCCTATGGCGCAGAGGAGTCTGCACCCTCCGGCCCCGACGTCGGCTCCGATGAAGGCCCCGGCCCCCTACGAAGGCGTCTAAGGTAGGTCATAGATGATTGGGCAGCCATAGCCGCTCCTCGTGACACCACGCCATGCTCACCAACATCAGGAACATCTGTGTCACTATCACCATCTCTGTCACTATCACCATCTGCCTCTGAATCTCCTCTCTCTGCTCGTGCTCTCTGCTCCTCCTCTGCCATGGCTACAGCCTCAGCCTCTATATCTACCTGGTCGATCCAATCAGTGTCATCATCACTAAAGACAGCCATAGGATCTGTTTCAATGGCCCACTCTGCCTCAGGATCAACCTCATCTAGAATGATAGGAGAGATGTCAGCTAATGCATTCTTTCTCATTCTCAGGCGGAGGTTGTAGTGAACAAAGATAAGATCATTCATCTTCTCCACGGATAATCTATTGCGCCTCTTGGAGTGTATGTGCTCAAACATACTCCAATTGCGCTCACAACCAGATGCACTGCATGGTTGGCTCAAGATGCGAATGGCCAACTTCTGAAGATTTGGTGTCGTTGGGCCAAAAAAGTTCCACCAATTATCTAAGTTTGAAATGAGAAAAATAAATAAAATCAGTCTCTCATAAACTCATTTAACAATATACAATAAAACTAAAATTAAGCCTTACAATTTATTTTTACCTGGCATCATAGTTGTCCTACTTTCTTTGGCGATAGGACGAGAAAAGGTCTCCCCTTGTGCATTTGAGAACAACTGTAGCTCTCGCATAAGATCTGTCTGAGTACAACCAACAGGTGCCATCTTCTCCATGACTGAGTATAGCCCATCAAGGACCTCCGCATCAGCCCTGAAAGTAGGGCTAAAATGGAATGCCGGATTCAAATAATAGGCTGCTGCATGGATGGGCCTATGAAGCTGATGATGCCATCTCTTATCAATGATCTGCCAAATGGGACCATACTTGCTCTCATCTCCTGCATAGATAGATTTGATGCCCTCTTTCGCCCTATCCATGCCCTCATATATGTAGCCCATTGCGGGCTTTTCTCCATCCGCAACTCGCAACAAAACCACCAAGGGCTTAACAAACTGTAAAATTGAAAATATTGTGTAATTTAAAACATGAGCAAATAAGAGAATATGATGAATAAGTTATAAAACAAAAAGTTAAATAAAAATTGTAGAATTTATAAAAAAATTACCTTCACTATCTCATCACAAGGGCTCCAAAAGCCTCGCTCATCAAAAATGCAGTCTGCCATATCTTTTCCTGCTGGGGTGGCAGCATAGGATGAGGAAGACCACTCCTCACCAACAATCATATGTCTCAAGGCCATCTTACAACGAAGCATGGACTGCAATGTGATGAAGTTTGTGGCAAATCTTGTGATTCCTGGACGAGCTAACTCCTTATGCTCTGTGTATTGTCTCATAAGAGCCAACACCCATGAATGATTATATACAAATTTGCACACATTTCTTGCCTTTTCTACACATGTCTTGACCCATGGAAGTTTTCCAATATCCTCTAACATGAGGTCAATGCAATGGGCGGCACATGGAGTCCAAACTATAGATGGGTGCCTCTCCATCAATAGTCTGCCTGCAACAACATAATTTGTTGCATTGTAATTAATGAGGTTACAAAATAGAAATTAATTTGCAACCAAAATTAGTTTGTAATCAAAAGTTTACCTGCAGCAACATAATTTGGTGCATTGTCAGTCACCACCTGTACCACGTTCTCTTCACCCACCTCATTAATCACCTCCTCTATCTGCTCACATAGGTAGGTGGCATTCTTGCAATGGGCGGAGGCATCAATAGACTTGATGAAAACGGTGCCCCCTGAAATAAAAAAATAAAGCAAGATCAATGATCATTCAATAAATCATTAAATGAAAAATAAAAAATTAATGCCTAAATGAAACTAAAATTAATCAATCACCTGCGGAAGAAACAAGAAAATTAAGGAGAGTTCTATTTCTCCTGTCTGTCCAACCATCAGTCATGATGGTGCAACCTTTAGTGCTCCATATTTGGCGTTGATCACCCAATTCTTTCTTCACATCATTCACCAATTCAGTCAAAATGGGTCCGCTCAAATCAAACTCAGAAGGGGCTTTGAACCCCGCCCCACAAATGGTAAGGGCATCAACCATTTCTTGCCAATAAGGTGACCTGTCACAAATAATTTTAATGAGATAAGTATGTACTATGTATAATGAACTATATACAACAAAAATTAATACGAACAATCAAATTATAAAAATTAAAACAATCAAACATAAAACATTTACTTGGCTGTGAAGAATGGAATATTGCCATAGATCCAAAATCTGCCAACTGCCATTTTAGCAGCATCATGGACCTCCTTGTTCCAACCCATGCTCTCAAGTGACTGTTGGGACCCAGGAGTAGTGCGAGGTGCAAAAAAGGTATCCAACCTAGATTTACGAATCCTAGGTCCAATGCTAACATTCCCACTACCACTGCCAGTGCTAGGAACATGAGAAGGGGCAGAGGCACTGGCACTGGCACTGGCACTTATAGAAGCAGAACCGGAAGCATGAGTAGTAGCAAAATGAGTGGGACGATATGAAGGTAAGGAAGAAGGCCCTCCAACACAACCTAATTGTGTCCCTGTTCCTAAAGGTGCATGTCTCCCAATGACTGTGAGATCCTCTTTTTCTTTCCTTTTCCTTTCAATTTCTTCAACCATTACATAGCAATCACGTACGGCCTCAGTGACTGCTTTTGTGCATGGGTCGGCATCATGCCCACGCACACCAGCAATATGGTATTTCAATCTATATATGCCTCCATGGAATATTGTTTTGCAAAATATACACTTTGTTTGCCCTTTTCTTTGCCCTGAAAAATCCTCATGATATTTCCAAGCAGGGTCGTTTCTAATGGGAGGTCTAGAAGAGGACATTGTATGATTGTTTTGTGAAACTTGAGGCAAATAAGAATGTGAAGGTTGCTGCAATAAAACATTACAAATCCAAAAATAAATTAAGACATTCATTCTATGTTGTGCATTCATAATTTCATTCTCATTGAACATTTTTTTCAAAAAAGCTAAAGTAGGGTTTGCAATTTTTTTTTTTTTTAAATTGTAGGGTTTGTCAAACCCTACTTTAAAAAAAATAAAATTACAAACCCTGGGCCTACATAGTAACATAGAAAAGATTTTGGAATAAAATGTAAAACTTTCAAAAAAAAAAGAATAGAAAAATGAATTTTTGCATATAAGAAACAAAAAAATCTCAAAAAAACAATGTTACCTCTTAGAACTCTTGAAGAAAATTGAAGAAATTGAAGAAATCTTCCTTGCTGGTTTTTCTTCAATGCACCCTTGTTATTCTTTTTATCTCACTTTACTCCTCCTATTTTTGCAAATGAATGACATGAAAGTCACTTTTAGGTATAAAACAAAAATAACACAAAAAAAACAAGTCAAAAAAACCATTTAAAATTGTTTTTTTTTAACTTATCATTCACTTCGCCGCCGGCCGAGTCCCAGGCACGGGAGTCGGCCAAACTCGCCAAACTCGCCAAACTCGGCGAGTCTGGCGAGTCTGGCTCCTGGACTCGGCAGAGTCCGAGTTCGAGTCCCCAGGACTCGGCGAGGGTGACTCGCACTCGGACTCGCCGAGTCCAGGCGAGTTTAGGCGATTTTCGTTTCTCTGGATTGTACTATCCATTACTGATGCAATAAAGTTACATCATTCTTCCTATGTTGCTTTAATTGTTCTTTATGTTCTATTCAGTCTTAATTTTCTGTTTATTCCGTGAAGTCAAAACATATTCACCATAGGGAGTAAACAAGGGGTGCAATCCCCCAATAAAACAATATCAGAAAGACCAAGAGAAAAACCTGCCAAACCAACAACAACCCAAACCCAAATCAAGGAAGGGGGAAACATTTATGCCTTGACAAGGAGGGGTTTGGGGGAGGGGAGAAGACCCCCTTGCGCCTGCTACAAACCACAATCTAGGCAATACTATAATTCTGACCATCCAAGGAAAGATCAGGCGGAAAGGACCCCGCAGGGTTGCACTTAGCAACACCAGCGGGCTGCTTATGCAAAATAGCAGCAGGTTGTTGAAGTAGAACGGTGTCAGGAGCAGATTCAGCAGGAGTAGATCGGAGCTGCAGAACAGGGGCAACAGGAGTTGGATCCTTAGGGATGGAAGCAACCACAATGGGAGCAACAAGAGAGTCGACAATAGCTTCGGTAGTAGTAAGAGGCACATCGTCATCCTGGGAGGAGAGCTCATCCTCCTGAGAGGAGCCAATAGAATCAGAATCAGCACCATTGACAGTCAAATGATCAGTTGTAGCATCCTTCCACCAAGTAGCAGCAACTTTGTGACACGGAAGAGAGCAATCTGAAGCTGAATGACCCATTGAGAAGCATTTCCGGCAACGAAAGGGGAGGCCCTCAAAATCCAACGGTTGAGTCTAAGGCCAATCCCCAACCATTATAACCACATCTCTAGGGAGAGGTGAGGAGATGTCAATGTCGATTAAGATCCAGGCAAAGGTGGAGTGGCCCATGGAAGATTGTTATGTGTATCCTTTAAAAACATTTTAATAGAAATTCCAAAGGAAGTTTACATACTTGGTAATATCTTTGGGAACTATTCTTTCTAAGTAATGGGAATTTATATTCTGATGAAGCACTGACAATGTCCCAAAAATGCCGAGACGATGATTTACAAAAATGGGAAAGTTTGTTCTTCCCCTACATCTGAAGGTCTTTTTTATAAATTTATCTGTTATAAACAAAATTCTTTTTATTGTACCCTGATACATTGCCAGTTCTGGGGTATTTCTGCCTCATTTGTCGATCGTCAAAAATCAAACCTATCACAAACAGTAGAATTGCCTTCATGTTCAAAGAGCTTTAAAAGACAAGGTGGTTCTCTTTTTCTTCTTGTTGTTGTAAAATTAATTAAATACATATATAATTTATAGGTTCTGATACCTGAACACATGTGATATGCAATGTTTATTTGTGTGTTAATCTGATCTAGCAACTGTATTTTATGCATTGATGTCTAGAATATTAGGAATACTCATTATAATCATCTCCTGGAATTCCAGGAAAATGAAGGTGTTTGTTTATGGTTCACTGCCTTGGAGACTGTAGGACAAGTGGAGGATCTTTGATTTATTTGTGATGAAAATTAAATATACATTGTGATAGTTTTCAGTTACTCATGGGTGGTTTGGATGGTGTACAGGCAAAGTCAGAACTTGCAAGATCTGCTGTGGCAGACAATGATTCTGGTGACAGTGCAGTAAGTGAAGTTCGTACAAGCTCTGGTATGTTTATACCTAAAGGAAAGGTTAGTTTCTTGCTCTTTTTAATTATTAGTGCCTTTCTCAAAGCTTTCTGAGGTCAGAATAAAGTGAATGTGAATATATATGCTGGCTTTTATCCTTTTCATAATCTCTTATCAATACAACATCTTGGGGTCTGGCCTGTGGCTGCTATATTTAAATGAATGCTACTCTATAGTTTTTTTGTTGCTTGTACTGGGATATGGTTCTTTTCCTGGTTGGAAGCAGGTTTGTTGAATACAGGATAGTAAAATCTAACATGTTTAGTATTTCTATATCATTTGGTCTATGAATTCTGGACATTCCAATATGCTTTATTTTACCTGGACTTGATTATTTAGGTAAACAAATGTTACTTTTCTATGACTTTCGAAAATACCATATTTCTGCAATAAGGACTCCACTGATTGCTTAATTAGCTTTTGTTCAAATTTTGTTTGTGACGTTTTATACTTAAAGATCTACCTTTACACAAGCATGTTTGTTCTAGATTATCTTAGATCTAAGATATGATTATTCTGTAAGAAATTTAGCAACTCAGAAAATGACATGGGTAGCATTCTTGGGAAAATCTTAAGAATTTGTTTATTTTGCAATAGATCATTTGGCTAGGTAAATACACTTGTTCTGACAATGTGAAGTAACAGGCAAAGGTTTTTTCTCAAATTGGCTTGTGATTCCAGTTTCCTTGTAATTGAGCTGGTAGTGATATTTTTGTAAATGGTTTGGTAATGTGAATTTGGATTTCCTTAATGACTTGATGGACTATTTAAATCAGTTAGGTCCTTTCTTCAATCACTTGATTAATGAACTGTTTAATAAACTTCTCTAGTTGATCCAACAAAGTATTCTATTATTATTTCATCTTGTTGCTACCAAGATGAGTCTTTGCAACTTGCTTGTACTACTGTGGGAGCTTTAATAATCTACTTCAGATATTTGTTCAATGCTGCAACTGGAATGATATCATTTAAATGGAAAGACTTACCCTTCTATTTGAATTTCAATCCATTTTTGGTGTGATCTTGGGCGCTCATAGTGAATATTTTGGATAATTACTTTTTGACTACAATCTTGGGTATCACCTGCAAAAGCGTTGTCTATTTAAATAGATGTAGATCCATACTTTCTTTTCTCTCTGTCTCATTTGTTAGACCCAAGGGTTTTGGTTCTCTCTCTCCTTGATTATGTCAGTGTTTCCCCAGTTGAAAGGATATTCAAGCACATGTTCCCTTCCTATTTTAAGATGAAAACATTATTGAGTCCACTAGATCTTGAGAGGACGTTTCAGATGCCAATGACATAGAAAAGAGAGAGTTGGTTGAGAAGAGAAAGTTGGAAATTCTATAAGAGGAAATTCAATTAAACTAATCCTAAGAAAAGAAGGTTGAGTGCAATATCTTGAGGAAGAGATTTTAGTTCAGTTGGTGCAAGATGATGATGGCTGGTTGAGCTGGGCAGGATGTCTATCCAAGGAAATGCAATAGAATTGGGCATGCTGACTTTATCTTGTTGACTTTTGTAATGCCCAAGCAGAAGAGAACACCTATCACAAGCAGAAGAGATGTGTAGATAAATGCACAAGGAGAGATACAACATTATCTCAATGAGAAAGGAGTGGCAAGCGTCCCAATGCAGCACACTTTGAGAGTGGATGCACAAACATATGATTGAGATACCAACTCAGTTGAAACTCAAGAGGAACACTCTCAAGGCACCCAACTACGAAGAAACAACAAGGTAGAGAGGAGGAATTCTTACCCCAAAACAACATAAATGATAAAATCATCAACAGCAACACCTCACACTACAAGGTGATCCCCTCCTCTTTAAGCAAAGTAGATAAACTAATAGATGAAGTAGATTCAATAAGAGAGACAGGCACCTTTCCATTCTTAACATAAAGCATAAGGTCCATTATCTGTCATTTCAATATTAGATTAATCCATTCGATTCATCGCCTTAATATGCAAGCATAGGAGAGAAATAACATGATAAGCATGGTGCGAGTTCATTTTTCCTTTCCACAAGTACTGATAACAACAAAGAAGAAAGAGAGATTAGATCACACCTAAAGAGGGTTGTCATTCCATTTCATAACTAAGACACAATCAAAGGAAGAGAAGAATATTATTACCATACACATATGGATAATTCTATTTGTGATTATCAAGTAAGATAATCATTTGGAGAGATGTCAATGACATTCATTCTCATTATCTGATTACTTAAGCATACACACGATTTCCTTTCTATTCAAAAGAATATATATCATATCAAGCAGAAATTGAGTAATCACAATAGATACACTTATAGATCTCTTGTGCAGAAATTGAGTAATCACAATAGATACACTTATAGATCTCTTGTCTGCACATAAGCAATTGTGCAATTTCAGAGAGATGGGGAGATAGTATTTTTTAACACAATGATCAATCTTTTGTGGCAGCAGCTCACGGCACTTGTTAATTCTTGCACTATTGGTCTAGGCTAGCAGTCCTATGACAAGATCAAAACTTATAAATTATCACAACGATGAAGACAATGTATCAATTACACTCCCAATTTTCTCCAATGGAAATTGACTGCCCACAATATTATTCTTGCCTCAGTTATATTAAATAAGCTCTTCTAGCGGATTTAGTGCCACAGTTTCTCAGAATTGCTTATGTCGAATTTCACCATGCTTAATCATCCAAATACAACTTTCCCTATGTAAGTTTGTCTCCAATATTTAATGCTCTTGTGCTTCTCCCAGTATTCTGTTGTTTTTGCAGTCCCATGGATTCCAATTTTGGACAGATGTAAAATGATATTTCACAACATATTCCTTTCTTCTTATGGTGTTTGATATCTGACCTAATACGTTCATCATGACTTGTGTTGGACATGGCCAATTGATCAATTTTCAAAATTTTCATGAAACTGTGTGGATGGTGACCTGTGCATTCCACACATTTGTTCATGCAGTCTGTCTGAAACTAGTACGACCTTTAATTTGGTCATTACACTTGTCCTTCATGAATTTCTTCTGCATGATTGAACCTGAGAATTTAGCAATTAGTTTACCGATGTAATTGATCCTTCTGGCATTCATTCTAGTTATGATTTTTATTACATGCTTTTTCTTTGATGGACAGTAGATTATGCATTGAATGCATCTTTGCAACATGAAATTCAGACTATGTTTCTTGCATATATTCATCTGAAGCTTGTGTCCAAGACAATGCTTCTGTTAACCTTGTTGGGATCTTTACAGCCATGCTTTATAGCTTTGACAATTAATTTCATGTTTTCTCGACATTCAAGTTTGAGTGCTCTTCCTAAAACATCAAACTTAGGATATCTAGACTGATAAATTAAGCATTGCCTCTTTGACATGCATTTTCAATAGTTTTTTTTGGTCGGTAATAGTGATTGATTTTATTGAGAAATCAGGTTTTGAGCTGGCTCGAACCAGGTGGGGCTACAATCAGGGAGCTGTTGATAATATTATAGCTATTGTCTGACTCCTTCAGGGCCGACATAGATAACTTAAATTGTCTAATTGGCCTATTGGCCTTAGACAATTTCATATACCGATTTAATAATAGAGACAATTATGATTTGCTTATATTAATAATGCAATGTGCCGACTTTGTATTTGCAAATTAAACAATATATTAACCTGCCACCCTTGAGACGTGTTGATCACAATATAACCGATTCTTAATGAAGAGACATGTTGTTTTAATAAAGAAGCCGACTCTTGGATGGATGTGTTGGTTGGATGCATACATATAATCCGACTTCCTCCCTCCAATTGCATCGATTCATTCATACAATAAGCAGAGCGAATATATATCATCCTACAGCAGTTCGATTATCAGCAGTTCGTGTTCTTCTCCAGCAGATTGATTCCATTCTTTAGCAGTGTGCTCTCATCTTATAGAATTCAGATCGAACAAGAATAGATCATCATACAGCAGTTCACATTCCTACAGCAGTTCAGATTGCATACAGCAGTCTAGGGTGAATCTACACCATTATATAGCTTCAAAGTGTGAAGCAATTCTTTGTAAAGTTACTTGGCATATTTGAGATAATAAAGACATACTTCATTGCTGGGTTTTTCACCTTCAAGAGGAAGGTTTTCCTAGGGTGCATTCTGTGCAATTGTGTTTGATTTACTATCTAGCTAATCTGATCATAAAATTTAATAGGAGCCACCTCCCCAAAAATATTTGATCCCAAAAGGGACCATAAATTACACTGCTGATTCACATCCCCCCATCTCTTGAGAATGAAGGAACATGCTGATACTCTCATTCTTCACTCTCTTTTCTCTCTTCCTCTTAACCTCTATCCATCCATTTTGTCTTGCATTTTCCAGTAATTTCAACTTGGAAACACCCAACCCATTCTTCCCCCCCCTTCCTTTGGACTTTGCATACAAGATTGGTTCTCAGTAATCTCCCTTGAGACACACCCTGTCATTGAGTCAGCATTTGGCCTCGACTCTTGAAATTTATCCCTCCTTGCTTGATCAATGCAGCTACCGGCATTAACACCATCTTTCACCCCAACTTCAGAATTTCCTGCCATTCCTTGCATTACCTCCCCAGCCATAGATGGACTTGCGCTTTCCTTAATCTCCAACACCTTTTCAATGTCAACCTTACACCCACCATTCAAACCCTTAGGGATATTGTTATTTTCCTCAACCTTCTCCACTGTGTAATGTTGAGAAGTCACCTCTTTCCACCAAGTTGCTTTTTTCTCTACTTTGCGCTTGTCACAGAAAGTAGCATTATGCCCAGTTTTAAAGCATCTCCTGCAACAAAAGGGAACCCCTTCAAAGTCCATAGGCTGAACCCAACTACCTTTCAAAGTTTTGATAGAGATCTCCAATGGAAGTTCTTTAGACACATCCATCTCCACCAAAATCCGCGCAAAGGTTGTGTGCAGCAAATTTAGAGAACCTTCATTAGTCATCAAGAAGCTACCTAAAGAGCTACCAACAGCCTCAAAACAAGAGTCAAACCAAAACTGCATGTGAAGATTACGAAGCCTCACCCACAGGGGAATCTGATCGAAATATTCAGAGGATTAAAGGTTGGATGCCATGGTTTCAGCATCAATGGGCAACTATCCTCCCAAAACCTTTGATTGTGGCACAAGATCTTGTTCCTATCCATCTCATTCTCAAAAACAACAAAAAATCCTTGAGCATGCGGATAAATTTGAACACACCCTTCCAAAATAGGCTCCCAATGAACAGAGATCCACTTATGTAGATCACAAAGACTCGACCCCAAGCCTTTGAAACACCCAATAAGCCCTAGCCTAGGAAAAACCCTTTCATTGTGGCCCACTTCCCTTCTCCAACTCCTCTGTCAGATTAACTATGATAGGCATAACATTCAATGGCCTAGAGCTCAAAGAGAGGAGCCCTGCTGACTGCTCGAGCCAATGAGACTGCGGCTCCGTTTGGGGCCAGATGAAACAACCCTGCCAACCATCTCATTTCCGAGCTCAACCCTCTTTGTCCAACCTATCCTTGCACCAGACCCACAAGGGGTTCGATTCTCCTGACCAAGCCTCACATAATAGAAACCCCTGTTCGCACCATTAAAACGGCCATCGTGAGGAAAAGAAGCTCCACCCTTCCAATCACAAAGAGAAACAACTGCATGCTTCATTTGGGAGAAGCTCTGCCAAACTACCAATGCCCAAGAAGCATGCCCCCTGTGCAGAATAGTGTCTGTGAAAGGTCTCCATCTAGGCAAAACCCGGCTTCATTTCTCGCAGCTTCTTAGATAAGTTTTTTTGCAGTTTCAATGGTTTATTATTATGTATTGTCTCCATTTTTTGGCCCAGGTTTCTGGAGAAGAAATCATTTAATTAATTAAATTAAGTTGTCTAATTATTACTTTCAGGCAACTTGTATTTAATTATTTATAAGCTGAATATTTTATTAAAGTGTTTTACCTGGGGCCAAAAATAAAAATAAAATAATGTCTTTTGATAAGCAAAAAATAAATTAATGTTTTAAAAATTTATTTCATAGTCAAATTTGGGAAGCTTTATTAATAAAAAATAAATTTAAAATATGTTTTTCCAAAAAGTTCTCTTGAGGCTATAAAAGGAGGATGAAGGCATTTGGATATTCTGGATATTTGATATTTTTTCTAAAACCACAGTTGTGGAGATTGAACTGGATTGTTCAAGTATAGCCCTAGGACGAAACCCTATGGTGAAGATTGGGTTCGATGGTGAAAAATCCTTCCTAGCTGATACAGTGAGATCTATTTAGGGTTTTAGTTTGCACATAAATATTTTGAGGTGGATCTAGTCAAGATTCACACAAAAGCTGATCCATTGAAGTTTTTTAAAATTTTCAGAGGTTTGCAAGCAAATGGAAAATTATTGTTATCTCTAGTTTTAACAGGTGAGAGGAAGAAATCAAATATATTTCTGTCGTGTGCAAAGAGAGAAAAATCTGAAAATGTAATGCATTGTGGGCAAAGGGAAAAAGGTGATAAAATAATATATATTTGTACTGCTGAGTTTGACCCAGCTGCTCCATGCTAAGAGCCATGCCATTTAGTGGCTCCTTTGAAGAAGCCATGCAACATTACTAAATAACCCAAGTGGGTTGAAGCACATAGAAGGCTTTGAAAGCCTTGTGTTTGGTCAACGCAGCCTCAAAGAGACTCCCCAAAATTCATTGCTGCTGTCCAAAATGACTCTCTGCAATCTTAATGCTGCCATTTTTTCAATGAGAATGCCGTACTATGCCTTAGGGTGGCCGTACAGCCTTAGACGTTTTAGATTGGAGTGTTGACTTTTCCAAAGACCAGGTCAGCATTTTTGCATAAAAATACTGAGTCGATTTATAAGACATTTGGTGTATGTGATTTTCTCAAAATTTCAGCAGCAATATTCAGGGATAATAAAGTGATATTTCTGTTAATTACATACTGTAATAATTTATTTGTAAAGGAGATATTAACTGTATGTGAAGCTGGAAAATTCATTGTTATGATATTGACTTGTTATATGCCTTCCAAAACGAATTGAAGACAACCCTGGTCAGTGAACAGCCAACTGTTTGAGATATTGTTTGCTCACTATAATCTGTAAACATAAATTTGTATGATGAATATATGATTCAGATTTGTAGTTGCAGCTCTTGAGATTGTTAGTTTTCATAAATCTGTCATATTGGGTTGAATGCAAACTGTTTGACAAAATGCTTGTGCAATAAAATTGCAAGTTTGGTATGGAATTTCTTGGTAGGGGTTCATTCTTACAGTGGTATTAGAGCTGTGCATCCTGCTGGCCTGAGGGGTATTGGTGAAAGATGAAGATGAACAAGGAACTCATGACAGAAATGTTGCAAGTCTACCTAGAATATTAGAAGAATCTCACACCACTAATAGAGCATCCAGAAATGTTGGAACCTCATTTCTTTGTTGGAAAGAAAGAAGAAAAGGCTGATGATTCTCTGCTTGGGCATAGTGCTTTCATGCCATCTCTTCCGGAAGTATGCAAGGATAAAGAGGTGAAGTTGTTAGAGGAAGAACTGAAAGTGATGAGTCTTCCTGATATTGTGGAGATTGAAGGGTATGCTGATTTGGATTTTGGTAAATCAGCAACTATTGAAACATCATATGAAGGTATGGACATTTCTGATGATTCATTGAGTGAGTATAATACTGTCCTATCATCAATTTGAAACAATTGCAATGCAAAATCTAGAGAGGTAGCTGATCTTGGATCTGCAAATGAGTTAGGAAGGTAATTAATCACATTGCAGGCAAGTGCAGAAGATGTAGAGAGGAACCAAACAATGTGTGATAAATGGCTAAGGAGGGCCAAGGAAGCTAAGATGTTAGCTTCTCAAGCAAAACATCACCTACAGAAAATTAAGGAAAAGGTTTCTCACAAGGACCATGAAAAGCAAGTGTTTTATATGCATGTTTTGTTGCTATTTATGCAATTTTGACATGTGATTTGCACACATTCTTGGTAATTGTATCTTGGGACACTGTCCAAGTCATACATCCTCTGAGTTTAAGCATCTTTCATATTGAGTTGTGCATGACTGGTCACCAAGGAATTCTGGAACTCAGATAGGAGTTCATAAATAGGAACAATTTATTCTCCCTTACCCTTTCTCTCTCCTTTGATTTTTTTTTAGTATATTGTTAATAATAATAGTTTATATTTAAATAGTCTCTTAAATTCTTTGAATGTGAAAGATGAATCCTCCTATGGCTTTTTAAATAAAATCAAGTGTAATATTCCCTTAATTTTATTTATTTATTTTTGGCAATAAGACTTACAAAGCAAACACCATAACCCGTTAAGGTTAGAGAAATAATCCAAAATTCTAAAGGGAACCCTTCCACCTTTTGTTCACCAAGAGCCCAATCTGGGAGGGTGAGAGCATACAGTGTTCCGGGGATCGTTAGCACCATAAATCAAACTGAAATTACAATGCACGGGCGGCAAGCCAACCCCTTCTGCTTATCCAGCAGGATAAAAAACTAAACTTCTTGGCAGTAAACCAGCCAAGGGAAACAATAGGAAATTAGAACTCAATCACTCTACCGCGTATTTCAGTGGGAGGACATTACATAAAGCTATCACTCTACTGCATATTTCAGTGGGAGGACAATACATAAAACTTATCACTCGACCACTTATTCAGTGGGAGGACTAAGTTACAAATACCAGAAAATAGGCGGCAAGCTTGCCTCTTCCACTTGTTCAGCGAGTATGCTTACAGTTCAGAATTGGTTGATAGTACTACTATTCAACCTTACAAAATATAGGAAAGATAGAATAGAAGAGAATACTAATCACAGAAGATATTATCACCAAACCAGCTCAACACCAACTTCCTAAAATCTGATATAAATAACAACAGGCTGGAAATGCATAACCAACAGCATTGAATCACACTAAAATGCTCATATCTCACTCAAAACACCTTCAAATCACCCCAATCACACCCAAACTGACACTAAGAACCAAGCAAATGAGAACAAACTGAAATAGAGCTTCTAAACATCCCAAAATACCAAGCACGCATCCCAATCCACTCCCAAAAACCCATGCCCAGGCTGAAAAGTACGATTTGCAATATAAAAACAGAGACTCCAAATTAAAGGCTGCAAACTTACAAAACACATTGCCTATAGCATAGAAGTTGTTTGAGCCAAAACCCAGAATGATAGGTCGTACAGGTAGGGAGGTAGGAACGAAACTTCGCTTCAACCACACAGGAACCAACAACACTGAAAATTACAGCATCAACCCAGCTTCCTCAAATCCTCACATGCAAACCACAAGAACACCACGAAATCCACACAATAGAGCCTCAGCTAGGAGTGATGTCTCACACTCGAAACTGGAATTGAAAAGTCTAGGAGGTTTTCACCCTCGAAGAAGCCTGGAATCAATCTGACAGCATAACATTATATTTTCTTTTGATGGTCAAATGAGAGGCCAAGCACCTGTATAAATAGGTTTCCAAGATTGAAATTCACATTCGAATGCCTCCAAATTCTCCCTCAAATTTGCATTTCATTTCCCCCATGGTGGACCCAAGAATGGCACCACATCCAAGTCAAAAACATGCCTAGGAAGAAGACCATGATTTTCGGCATGAAAGTATTCTTTGTCAAATAAAATAAAGTCCCCTCATTCACTTAGGCGTCCCTCCTTAACACAACATAATTCGCCTAGGCTGACTTAGGAAAAAATCATATTATGCACAATTCCCAATATCAATAATCAGTAATAAAATAATTAAATATTAAACCTTAGGATAAGGAAAAAATATTTAATTAAATAACTTATAACTCCAATACTGATTATCACAAAATCAAGGATGAAGCTGAGTAATGAATATCACTGAACTGTGCTGGATTGGGACCATATCCAAGACTGCCAAAAATAGAAATGCCCAAACTGCCACTTACTAAAAATAGTAAGTCATGAAATACTGCTCCGAAAATCATGATCTTCGCACCTAGATAAAGAGCTTGGAAAGCTCAGTAAGACTGCACCATCCCAATAGCCAAACCCTAACTTACTAAAAATAGTAAGTTCACATTTCACCAAAGAGTCAACTGCATGTTATGCCACATTGGAGTCCATGGAAAACCTAGAAGGAAACCACAAGCAGAACTGAAGAGTACCCTTCTGACTAACCCTGACAAGCTCGAGCAGAACTCCACAGAAGATGGAAACCCTAATTCTCCTTTCCACATAGCCTACGGGTCTCCGGAATAGGCCAATGGACCACTGAATGCATCATCACTAAGAAGGGGACATTACATCAAGCAATTTCATTCTATGTCTGCTAAACTATTTTGGAAATTTTATGGTTAACTTCATTAACTGTTAGAAGCATTGATCAATTCAATAAGTAGTATCTACTTGTTAGGAGCTGTCAATAGCTTATATTCCCAGCAAACACTAGCTTTAACTGGATTATCAAGCCTAGGAAAAATTTCTCTTTCAAAGAGCCTTGTTTGCTCCTCGTGTTAATGAGTTGAAAAAACCCCTAAACAGATTGATTGGGAGTTAACAGTCAGTCAGTCTTGACTAAACATAATTTGTATAGTTAGGAATGACAAGTTTAGTAGGTTTTAAGGAATTGATGGCTATATTAATGTTTATAAACATGTGAATTCCTTAATTTTGATCATTGAGAAACGTTTCATAACCATGTGAATTCTAGCTAATAGCTGAAGTTTATTTTTAATTCTTCAGATTTTTGCTGCTGATTTTGAGAGTTTGATCACCCAGTCATTTCTTAGTATTTGTGCTAATGCACTTTTCTGTCATAGATGATTAATCACAAGATTATGACTTTCTCATATACATATAATTAAGCCTCTAGAAACCAATTGTAATGAGCTGAATTAAAATGCATATAAGATTCAGCGTAATTATTAAACATAAGATAAGCTACTTAGGATATGGGTTGTTTTCGTAAGTATTTATTTTTCTGTGTTGGTCATGAGTTGATTATTTTTGAGTAGTGAAAAAAGTAATCTTGACTTGTTAGAGCAAATAAAATCTTCATAATTTTTTATGAAAAATAAATTGAATGAATGATTCAATAATCAGATAATTATATCAAACGATATACACACGTATATATAGAGATTACAAGACGATGTTCTATAAATAGAACTAGTCGTTAAAGTGAAATCATATAAGCTAAAAAGCTTAAAAAGATAGATATAGCTTAAAAGGCTAAATAATAAAAAGCTAACTTAACAAGCTAAATAAGTCGACCAAAAAGCTAAATAGCAAAATAAGTCAACAACTAAGATGACTGCTAAAAATAGAAGATGACCATTATAGAAGATATTAATATTATTTTAACACCCTCCCTAATGATCATCATACTCGATACCCTACATAAGACATTGCAGGTGTTATGATCACAAATGCAAAGAACATCTGCTACTACGAAGACCCTCCCAGGATTTGTAGAATGTAAATGACCAATAGTACCAAAAACCATCCAAGCTAATGTAGCCTTCACATGCGAATTAGAGATTTGGTACACACGAATTACTAAAGCCTGAAATCATGATTTTGAGGAAAAAATCAGGAAACCCTTTTGCAGAAGAGTACCAACTCCAAAATTGACTACAAGATACCACGGTTGCAGATGTTCGCCCTGGCAGGTGCGACCCAAACTAACTGCAACAAAGCACGATTTTGAAGAAAAAATCATCAAACCCTAAAATAGGAACCCTCGAAAAGAGAATTTACGATTTTGAGGAGAAAATCGAAAAACCAAGAAATCTGAGGGTTACAAATCATCGTTTTTGTAGAAAAAAACGGTAAAAGCTAGATAATTAAAATCTTACACGAATATAGCGGATTACTGATGAGATAATTTTTTAGGGAAAATTATAACCCTGCGAACAATTTTTGAGGAAAAAATCGTGAAAAACCTCCCATGATTTTTTGTGGAAAAAATCATAAAACAAACAGACAATTTTTCAGGAAAAAATCGTGAAAACCTTGGGAACCTATAAGACGAGGTCTGGCCTAAATCAATCTGATAAAAGTAACGATATTCAGATATCGTGAACATGCACTGTTTCCAGGTGTTGTGGCAACTGTTGAACTTTTGACTGTGTTCCAACATGATGTTGGTCAAAGATGCCATCACGGAAATTGAGGTTGAACGAGGTCAACCGAGTGAAAGCAAGAGACGAATTAATTTGATTTAAAAAAAAATCAAGATAGAAGCAGTTGTCAAAAAAACTGAAACCCTGGAGGAGAATTCTGGCACGAATTCCAGGGTGCAAATTTCGAGGTTTGGAAGAAACCCAAAAATTAAAATTTTCTGCAAACTAAAAACCTGAAATTTTTCCTGAAAATAATCAGAAAAAATAATAATTTGCAGAAAATAAAAAAATACCTCTGATTTTTTGTAAAATAACCAGAAAAATATTGACAATATTTTTTCAATGCAAAAAAAATAGGGGCATAAACCCTAGGTCGAATGTACAGCATAAATAGTGTCCAAAAGACACCAAAATTCTCGATGTCCACAAAATTAGCAGAAATCGTTGACTGTTTTTAAATTCCAAGGAAAATTCGATGGCACAAAATTCGAGGCATGGAAAAAGAGGCACCCAGAAAAATATGAGACCAACCCAGAAAAGCTCTCGAAAAACCCACCAAGAATCTGAAATCAGAGTGCAGATCCGATGGCTCAAAAATCGAGGCATGGAAAACGATGCACCCAGAAAAATATGACGACGACCCAGTTGAGGTCTCGAAAAACCCACCAAGAATGTGCAACTAGAATAAAATTTCGATTTGAATTGAAGGGTCAAAAACCTAGTCAAAAATTGTAGAAACCCTAAGAAATTTTTCAACCTGTAAAAAAAAATCCGCCCAGAAAGAGAAAAAGAACCTGCTCTATTTAATAAAAAAAAATAGTTTTAAAAAAATCTCTTCAATAAAAACTTTGAAAAATTTTAATAACAAAATCTTTCGAAATTTTTAATTTCCATGCTCCGATACCATGAAAAATAAATTGAATGAATGATTAAATAATTGGATAATTACATTGAATGATATACACACGTATATGTAGAGGTTACAAGACTATGTTCTATAAATAGAACTAGTCGTTAAAGTGAAATCATATAAGCTAAAAAGCTTAAAAAGATAAATATAGCTTAAAAGGCTAAATAATAAAAAGCAAACTTAACAAGCTAAATAAGTCGACTAAAAAGATAAATAGTTAAATAAGTCGACAACTAAGATGGCTGCTAAAAATAGAAGATGACCATTATAGAAGATATTAAATTTATTTTAGCATTTTATAACCATGTGAATTCTTTAATTTTGATCATTGAGAAAGGTTTCATAACCATGTGAATCCTAGCTAATAGCTGAAGTTTATTTTTACTCTTCAGATTTTTGCTGCTGATTTTGAGAGTTTGATCACCAGTCAATTCTAGTATTTGTGCTAATGGACTTCTATGTCATGGATGATTAATCACAAGATTATGACTTGCTCATACATATAATTAAGCCTCCAAAAATCAATTGTAATGAGCTGAATGAAAATGCATATAAGATTCAGTGTAATAAATTAAACATAAGATAAGCTACTTGGGATTATGGGTTGTTTTCATAAGTAGTTAGTTTTCTGTGTTGTTCATCAGTTGATTATTTTTGAGTAGTGAAAAAAGTATTCCTGACTGGTCAAAGCAAATAAAATCTTCATAATTCCAGTCTAATGTAGCAGGTGAATAGATACTATATCCTAAGCTAAAAATTGTTGAAAGTTAATTTTGTTTTTCAACTATGCATGTAGGATGCAATTATTACAAGGATTGAGGACAAAATAGCAGCTTGGACTTTCCTCCCAAAAGGTACGTTGAATGATAGGCATAGAAATACTCTGTATGTTTTATTGTTAGTGTTGTTTCTTTCTAGAGCTAAATGATAGGTTCTTGCACAGACTTATTGTTTTATCTCGTGGGATTTGTATCTATTTAGGCTTTATTGCCCACATGATTCATTCATCCAGAAAGCTATAGAATTTATGGATGTTCTGGAAGGATATAAATGGTACAGAGTTATGCTGCAGGAAATTGTTATGCTGTGTCATACAGAGACTAAGTGCATTCTTTTACGTGCTCCAACATGGAGGCTAAATGTTTTAAGTTTTCACAGTGTTTTTGTTTCTAATTGAATGTTTCCAACTTCTTTGTGTAAAGACTTTTTTCTCAAAAACCCGATTTCAGCTTCAATGAAGTGTGATGGTGGCTGAGAGAAAGAGAACCAAAGATATTCAATACATATAACAATTTTGATCATCCTTAATAGGGATGGCTCTCACATGTATTAAACATTTTTTAATTTTTTTTATCATTTTTAAATATCATTAGAAATTTATAAGTGCTGGCTTCAAGTATCATTTCTTCTTTCTTTTTTAAGCATCCTCAACATTAATATTTTTCACAAGCATGTAATGAAATGACTGTTTTTGGTTTTCCTAAGGTTCTTGAATATATGCTTTATCAAATAGTAATACAAAAGGGAATCTATTTAACTCTATTTTCACGTGGAAAACAAGAAGATCAATTCAAGTAATGGTCAAAGGATGCTGTGCTGATATATGTTAGGAGTTGATCCAAAGAAATTAATATTAAAAAAATATTCTTAATCAAATTGGTAGATCCAAGGTCACAGATGATCGTGCATTTCTCCCATGAAGGGAGTTGTAAAGTCATGTAATATGTATATTTCTTTATATGGATACTTGGGTTGTGTTGACGTGTATTTTGTACACTATCAAACACAGAATAAAATACCCAAGGGTACCTTATCCTCTCTTGAATAAAGTCTCCGAATGCTGAAGATATCGCGGAAAGGATCAATCGGGATGACTTCAAGGTTCTTGTATGTAGGGTCTCTACGTGTGGATAAGCTCTCTGTGGTATGATGTGATTTGTTGGAATCACAAGGGGACTTACATTTGATGATTGAACTTCTGATCTGCTTTGAATATTGCTAGAACATAGGCTCTCACTAGCTTTGATTTGAAAAAATGAAAAAAAGATGAGGGCGAAGAGAGGATCTAATCCTAATACTAAGAATGTAGGAGCAATGATTGATCTTTGATGAAACTCTAACTAGGTCTTGTTTTGACATCGCAGGACCATCTCCACAAGGCTAGTGCGATCTTCGAAGGGAAGCTTTATGATGTTCAAATCATCACTACAGGCATAGACACCATCAGGTTGATGCATATCAATGAAGAAGCGACAATTGAAGTTAAGCTTAAGCTGAATGATTCCAGTTGACTACACAAGGCAAGTCTGCAATCAACAAACTGCTAGTAGTATGGATATGCGAATTTCACCATCAATCAAGCACATTTCTTCCACTCACCTAATAACATGAAATCAAATATGAGAAGTATAAAGACCATGCAAATTGTCGAATCGACCCATAAATTTCACCATTTCTTCAATGAAGTTACAAGTCTTTTACAACAACATCTTGGCAACAATCTTTGCCTTCTCTCTCTACTCTACTCTAATTACTATCCTATCAACTAGCTAACTACTCTCTATTTGTCTTCTAACCGCTTTCCAACTCCTTCCTAACTCCCTTTACAAAATGAAATGCCAGGGCTTATATAGTGCCCTCAATACAATTCGATGGCTTAGATCGATTTGAGATCAATGGCCAAGATTTTACAATGAAAACCCTAATTAGGGTTTGTTACAACCATTACATAACATTTAATGCTTGACCAATGATAAAATTGTATTGCTTGGACACATGTCCTCTCTAGAAAAATCGACCAATGGATAGCCGGGGTAGGTACATCGGAGTTTGTGCCACCTTCCATGAGTTAGGTACATTGAATCTGGACATGCTGAGGTGGACCACACTGACTGGAGAAGTGATGACTAGGATGCCACCTCGTCTGACACTTGCAACTTGGTAAATATTCAACTTGATGTTGTTGAGAAGCTAGCTTTAATTAATTCTTCTGGAACTATCTGCTTCTTCAACGAACCCTTGCTCTGACTTCTTGTGTCCTTGATTTGTAGGATGATTGATGTACCTCGCCTTGGAATACTGGATTGGAGAAGTCGCCCTTGATGATGTTAGTCCAAAGAAGGTCGTCCTTGTCGATGCTAGGCTGGAGCGAAGAAGGTCGTCCTTGTCCTTGCTTGATCGTTCTTGATCTGGCTTGATTTTCCTTGAGGAGAGTCTTGCGACTTGTAAATCTTTCGAGCTCGGAGTCGCCATCTTGATACCTACACAACATTTCAAAATTAGTAATATATCTTGAAATCTAAAAATTAAACTTTAAAAGGAAGATTCAAGATTTTAATTAGGAAACCTTATGATAAATCTTTGAATTATCATTTCCTAATTAACTACGCAATACTTAGATTTTCCAAAACAAATGTCTAAAAAAAAATCAAACCTTGAATAAGGGTGTCAAGATGATTTTGCCATACCTCTTCTTGAGAATTAACTCTAAGAAATGATGTAAAAATAGATTTCGCTAGGCAAAGCATAGATCAAAGCCTTCTCTTGAACAACTTGCGCCCCCTTTAGCTAGCTTCTTCAAGATCTGGAAATTCGCCTTCAAATGTCTTCAAAAATCTGGAAATTATCCTCCAATCTAGCAAGATTTCGCACTTCTTTTTTTGCCTTTTCCAAATCGCACTTGAAACAATGAGTGAATGATTTGAATAATGAAAACACACCTCAAATATATAGAGCGCTCACCATTTTAATTTCCCATAGGCCGACTTTGAAAATAAGCCAAAAATAAATAAAAATTAAATAAAAGAAGAGGCCGACTTTATAAATAATATTAAAATAATACCCCAAGTGCTCTTTCTTTTGATTTTAAATTAATAATAATTAATTTCAAATGCCTTTATAATTAAAAAATTTCGATTTTAAGGCTCAAAATTAATTATTAAATGCCATGCGCCATCATTAAATGTCAATTTAATTTTAAAATATTTCAAGGTTTTATCGAATTTGCAATTTGAAGGATATTGGCGCCCAAGCATGGGAAAATAATAGATATCAACAAGATCGCTCTGGTCCCTTGGAGAGGGACAAGAGCGCCTATACCTTTTGGACCTCACACTTCTTGTTTTTTACGTCCAATACCTCATTTTTGATGTCCAAGATGGCATTTTTACTTAGAATTTCGAGTTCAATTTATTCGATCTTTGAAATGAGTGCACTTTAAAGCATTTTCACCCTGGTCCCTTGGTGAGGGATAGGAGCGATTTCATCTTTTGTCCTTGGTCTTTGTCCTTTAGATCGCCAAATCAAGTTTGGAGGTAAGCAATGACCTTCGTTCATCTCTTCTATGTATGTTCAACCCGCTTCTTCAAGGCAAAAACGTGCTTTCCCAAGATTTTCGCCCTGGTCCTTGAGTGAAGGACAGGAGCGCCCTTTGCCAATTGTCATCAAAATTCGTGGTCCTTGTAACTCCTTTCCACCTCGAGGCATTTTAAACATCATTTCAAATTCGCGCCTTGGCTTAGATTTGTCCAAACTTGGCGAGAAGGACTGGATATTAAGTTTTTCGCCCTGGTCCCTTGGAGAGGGACAGGAGCGCTTTGCCTTGGTCCCTTGGAGAGGGACAGGAGCGCTTTGCCTTGGTCCCTTGGAGAGGGACAGGAGCGCTTTTCGCTCTGGATCCTCAGTGAAGGACAGGAGCGAAATTTGACTTTTTGAACTCTCTATCAGGATAATATTTATGGAATATAACATTTAAGTATAAGTGATATTCCATATATACTTTCAGGATGTTTGAGAGTGGTTTCAGACCTTCAGGAGTTATATTGCAAAATCTAGTTTTTTGAGGTTTTTCAGTTTCCAGACTTAGTCAAATTTCAGGATCAAGACATTCCAGACTTAGCCAAATTTCAGGATCAGGACCTCACTCAAGCCGGACTTGCTTATCCATGTGATCCCCCGGGCGACACTCAAAATGCAAAGGCTAACTGACAAAACCCTAAAAAACCTAAAAAGACAGACCCTAAAAAGCAAAAAAAGCAGGGGTCCCCATTTGCAATGGGGCGATGTGTGAAAATGTCACAACAGGTTGCCACTTAATCTTTTGTTCATCCTTCATCTATCATATGCATTTGCAAATCTTACATATTGCTTAAATCATTTAGGAAAAAATTGGCACTTAGAGAGCATCCAAATAACTTCAAGCATTGTATTTGCATGGAAAGTAGTCTTCCATGTGGATGTGCTCCCCTCTTAAATCTGTTGATCCTTCTTTAATTTTTTTTCCATGATCAGCTTCCTCTCACATTCTTGCAACTTCAATTTTTCTTCTTTCTTTGGCTTGTGCTTTTGTCACAATTTTTGATTCCTCAATCTTCTTTTCTGGATCTTTATCTGACTTAACTAATCTTCATCTAATCTCACCACTTCTTTGCTCCAACACCTATGACTTAGCTCCTTGGGTTTTTTGCATACGAAACAAAGTTCCTTTCTTCAAAGTTCATTTTTGGGATCATCCTCCTTTGTGACAAGGGGATTTTTCTCCTTCAGGACATTTTCTTTGTTTCTAACTCCTTGGTAACTTCTGACTTCCCCTCTTTCTTTCCTAACTTATGTAGTTATATAGGATTTTTTTATTAGGATTCCTGACTTCAAGTAACTTAAAGAAACCATTGAAGGAAACTTGGTCTTTGAATTCATCTAGCAATTTTTGATACCGATAAAAAAATGTTGTGGCTTCTTGAACAAGATCTTTATCATCATCTTTTATAAGGACCTTGGCTGAAAAAAGTTGGGAGTGGAACCAATAAGAGATGATTATTTGCTGGCGATCTTTTTTCTTCTACTCTTTTGTCACTTTGATTCATTGGAACAATGAAATGATTCATTTCTTTGTTCATATTCTGCAAAGTTTGTAGCATTTCTGACATGGGTTCTACAGTTCCTTGTACAAGATTTTCCTTCATAAAATTTGAACAACTAGAATAGTATTTAATTTTTTTCAGATTTGCTTCTGAAAAACTCTAATAAGATATATTCTAAAATCTCTTGGAACATAGATATCAAATATAAAATTCAGAAAGTCACTGAATAACTGCTGAATGCTAAATTGGAAATTTGGAAAATCCACAAACCAACTAAAATTCGGAAATTTTTAAGCCTCAGCACAACTTCTGAAGCCTTCAATATACTCCTGAAATAATCTTTTCGCATATATGCAATCCCTTGATGGAATTTTTTCTAATGGATGTGAGGGTTTTTGTCCCCAAATCCACTCCACAAACCAAGAGGGTTTTTGTCCTTCTATTTCAATTCCAAGAGGATTTTCATCCTTCAGCCAAACGATGAAGACCAATTACTCAATCTTCGAGAAAGGGGTTTTGGTAACAATACAAGCGATGATTCTCTTCTATGCCCAATCCTGTTTTTTAGACTCATTGGGGGAAAATAATTGAATATTTTCTTTTTCCATTTTCCCTTAAAAACTTATTTGAGAAGTGTCTAGAAAGGCATGTTAATAAAACATCACTTTTGATTCCTGTTGCCTAGTGAGACACTAATACGTGCACTTTATAATATTACATTGGACCTTTTTAAAATAATAAGTTGCCTTTTTCAAACAAAATAAAGTTATTTGGACAGCTTAAAATATTATTTTAATTATTTCCTTAGCTTACTTGAAAAAGTGGACATGACAACCCTCAACACACATAATGAGACATTTCATTAAACGGTTATAGGTGAGATAGGCATGATAAATATCATTGACTGACTAACAAATTCTGCATCACAATATAATGCTGAATACAATTTGATGAATAGCAACACCAACAATATGTAGGCATCAAAATTACCATTTGAAATCTAAGTGCAAAATAACACTTATTAATACCAATTTACAAAGCTATTGCATGAACATAAATAAAACGCTAACTACTACTATAAGAATAATTGACTGCATGAAATGCAATTTTTGTTACAAAATGCTATCTTTTAATACTAATACTAAAACCATGCAACCTCTAGTTCAGTTGTAGATTGAATTTATTATAGATAATTACTTAATGTTCACATCTCTAGCAAAAGATCTAAAAATAGTTGACTCTAGTTTATAAATAGCAAATTCTAAAATAGTGGAAATCTAAAAATATCATTGTTTCCTTTTGCTAAAAATAAATAACGTAGGCAATTTGGAATTAACCAATTACTTGTATGATACACATCGGTTGTATGACCTGATTCACTTATATCAGATCTGCTTGATCCAGGCTTATTGAATTCCTTTCTCTTTTCTTCGATATCCTTCTTGCAAATCAGATCTATCTTATCTTCCAGATCAGACTATCATTCTTTATCCGAATCAGATCTCAGAATCTCTTATTTTCTTATTTCATTTGTTGATCTGCTATTTCTTCTTTAATTTAATCAGTTCTGATCCCCTAGCTGTTCGATCTCTACATATAGACTTACCTATTCGATTTCTTCTTTTCTTTCTAATTTTCTACTTTCTCCATGTATGTTCCTATCCTTCCTTCTTTCCACAATGAAGTGCTTCCCCTTTTTTATATCTTCATTTTTAGTGGGGGGAAAGTCACATTCTTTCACTAAAATCTTACCATTCTCAAGCAATACATCCCCTCACAAATGGATTGCTGCTGTTGGTGTTAGATATAATTTAATCTTTTATTATTCTCTTTACTTTTTCTGATTTATTATCCAAATTCCCAAACTTGATCCTCCCCCAAATGATTTGTTCTTTCCTCTTATATCCTTACATTTGAGGGAGACACAACTCTTCATGGCATGCGTCTTGACCTTTCATTAAAGTTAATTAACTTGTGATTATATTATATAATATTTTATTATTATTACTTTTTTATATTTTAATTTTATTATTAAATCCTATTTCAGAAAGGGGATATTACAGTCCACCCCCAAAATTGCTTGTCCTCAAGCAATGTCGGTTTTAATCTTATCAACTGAATTCTTTGCCAATGTGAAGTATCTTAAATCAACGTTAGTGTTGGTGGTGTAATTAGCTTCTGCTGCACAACTCTGATGTTACCCTAGTTGCAATTTTGAGCTAAGACTCGTAACAACAATATCTAGAGTTGGCAAGGTTTTTAAGTTTCTCTCATCCTTGTTTCTCATCACTTCAATTAGGTTGCCCCAATGTTTGTATCATATCATAGATATCTCTTGATGTTACAGAAAGTATATATTAAGATGAGGATTAGAAGCATGACACACATTTATGACCTTAAATGCAATGTTCTTTTCTAAATAAATTCATATTTCTTTGGGAATTGTTAAGCATAATGTAATCATAGACACACATGGAGTAGACATGTTGGAAACACATTAGGAATGAACCAAACATAGAGCATACACATAAAAACATGAAGTATACACATGAATATATGCAAACATGGAGCATACACATAAAAATTAAAAACACAAATCGATAGATTCCTTCTCTTTGACTAGAATGCATCCATAGATTTACCCTAGTAATCCAACACATTAGGATTTGGATGAGGAAGCATGATAGGTCCACCCGAAGCCATCCCAACACTATGCCTAAGAGAGGATACTCCCCTTCTTGGAAAAACACGAAGTATACACATGAATATATGTAGACATGGAGCATACACATAAAAATTAAAAACACGAATTGATAGATTCCTTCTCTTTGACTAGAATGCATTCATAGATTTACCCTAGTACTCCAACACATTAGGATTTGGATGAGGACGCATGATAGGCCCGCTTGAAGCCATCCCAACACTAAGCCCAAGAGCGGATACTCACCTTCTTGGCCCTAGTGGCAAGCACATTGAACATCCACTCGGAGTGGTCTACATACCGGGGTGCTTGTATTTGCTTTCCCTATTCATGCATCATTTTCTTAAGTCAATAGTCAATCATTGTAGGTTTGGGCGAGGAGATCGCAATAGGGGCCTACCCCTTCTTATTGTTCCCATGAGCCAAGAAGGGGGCCTAACCTCGCCTTGCTACTCATAAGCCACTTCGAGGGCCTAACCCCATCTTGTTGTTCCTAAGCCATTTAGAGCTCGAAAGTGGTCCTTACCCCATCTCATTGCTCATAAAGCCATTTAGAGTCAGAAAGTGGGCCTGACCCCATCTTGTTGCTCATAGGCCATTTTGAGCCAGAAAGTGGGCCTAACCCAATCTTGCTGCTCATAATCTATTTTGAGCCAAAAAGTGGGCCTAACCCCAATCTTGCTGATCATAATCTATTTTGAGCCAAAAAGTTGGCCTAACCCCAATCTTGCTGCTCATAATCTATTTTGAGCTAGAAAGTGGGCCTAACCCCATCATTTTGCCCATAATCCATTTTGAGCTAGAAAGTGGGCCTAACTCCATCCTTCTGCCCATAACCAATTTTGAGTTAGAAAGTGGGCCTAACCCCATCCTTCTGCCCATAATCCATTTTGAGCCCACTTTTGAGCCAAAAAGTGGGCCTAACCCCATCTTTTCGGCTCCCATATGCTCCAAACATTTGCTTAATATGTCTGTTTGCCTCCTCCACAAAGCTCCACTTGTTTATTTTCCTTTCGTCTTTTGATTGGATGCTTTTAAAATCTTCATCATCGTGTCTTGTTTTGTCACTTGGAATTCCTTTTGTGTCTTCATCTGGCATTGCCTCTATATTAAGTATTTGGCTTCCACATACGTGTCCTGGCATCCATTCTTCCTTGCATTTGAAGCATAAGCCTTTTTCTTCTGGGTCTTCTCGTCATCTTTTAAGTCTTTCTTGATTACAATAGTGTCCACGTTCCCATTTTCCCTTACATTGGAAACATAGTCCTTTGTTTATGAGCTCCTTTCTTTCATTGAAAGATAGAGGGTACTAAGGTTGATTCCTTGTATGGTATTTGTCCTTTGTATTTGTGATGTTTAGCTTTAGTGCCTTTTGGATTGCATCCTCAAGAAATTTAGTATCAAGGATGCTTACTAAGCCTTGTATAGAGTCTTTAATCCTTCGACAAATAGGTAAGATAGTCTACTTTGAGATACTTCTAGTACCTGTTGATGTGGGAAAAGTACATGCTAATCCTTTGTCAACACAGAATAGAATGTTAAGTATCCTATCCTCTCTTGAATAAGGAAATCCCTAATGCTGTTCGGATTGATCAAAGGGGATAACCTCAAGGTTCCAACTGTCAGGTCTTGACGGCTTAGGATAACTCAATGGTTGATGTATTTTGCTGGTAAACATGAGGGGGCTTACGAATGCAACAAGCTGGCCTGCATCTGTTGATGCCTTTGAATCTCAAGCTAGGAAAAAGAAAAGCAAAAGAGATAGGATTTAGGAGGCCTAAGGACAATGATATTAATGATTGATGTTGTGGGTAGACAGATTTCCAACAAACTAATCCCTACTTAGCTAGAGATATACTCACAACTCCACAGGGATAGTGCAAGCTCCAAGGGATAAAAGGATATTTAGACTATGGATATCCATTCAGGCACCCAATTTTGGCGCAACCTGAGACCAACACCCACAGTTGAACTAGGCACAGTTTTGGGTTTAGACTAACCATACACAAAGACCTACAATCAGCAAGCCCTCAATGGTATGAACCTGAAATCACATCAAATACCCTCACATTTCACCATTAAAATCACAAAACTCTAACTAATCAAATGAAGAGAAACCATGTTTACTTTATTTGTTTCGACTTGCTAGCACTTAGGGTTTATTTCGGTATTTCTGACATATACAAAATCATGTAGGTAGGTGACTAAAAAAATGCCTTGGTTTTAAAGAAACATGCGAGCTTTACTTTTATTTGCTTTGAACTAGCAAAAGCGCTTTGCTCCTCGGTATTTTTTTCAGCCATTTAGATGCTTGAATTGAAATCGTGGTTTTGGCAAGACATAAGACCATAAGAAAAAATGCCGAACTTTATTATCGTGTTTAGATTTTTTGAACGCCTATCATCTTTGGCATAATCTTCAGGCTCAAAGGGACAATTTCATTTTTTTTAAACAAAAGTTCGAACTTTGCTATTTGCTTTACCATGCCACCCTAAAATACATTTTGGGATTCTTATCGAGGTCATTTTCAGCCATGATAGGAAGGACACGGGATCATTTCGGCCACTGGAGATGAAAAAGTTTGAACTTTATAGTTTCCTTTGCCCTAGATGTTTGACTTTTCGCATTTGTTTCAGTATTTTGGGCAGATTTAGCAGGGTTATATTGATTTCAGAGGGTTTAAGATTTGTGATTTCTATCTCATTTTTGAGCTTATCCTTCTGTATTTTCCACGACATCTGGAGGAGTTTAGGGCAAAAACAATTTATCTGAATAGACTCGAATTTATTTTCGTTTGTGCTCTGAGCATTGGCTTCTTCTCATCACGTTAGCATTTTTTATTACCATTTCAAGGGCTTTGCCAGGCTAAGTAGGAGATCGGAAAGCACAAAAAAGAAAGAATGACTTCGAACAAAGCCCCTTCTTTTTCTACGCAAAGCATGCTAGAGGCAGGGGGTTCCCATCAAGGATGGGGATGGGTGTGCGATGCACAACAGTACCATAACGGAAAGTTTTTGGAATTTAGTGACATACTCCTCTACGATTCCTTGTTGCCTTAGTTGTGTCACTTCCCTAAAGTACCATTCAGGGTGTTTTTGGTCAAACCTTTGGATGAGTTTTTGGGTGAACTCGTCATAGGTTGTAATGTGTTGGTGGCCCTAGGTAATAAGGCCATGATGCCACCAACCCTGTGTTGTTCCTTCCAAGTGGAGTATAGAAAATCTTATAGCATTCTCTTTTGTTATGGGGCTAAGTGCGAGGTAGGTGTCCAACTTTTGGACCCATGAACATGACGTAGACTTCCCAGATCCATCAGATTTGGAGAGGGTCATTTTACTAACTCTTGTTGACGGGTGCTTTGACACACTCCCCAATAGTTAGGTAGGATATGAGGACGTATACCACCTCTCCTGAAAAAAAGTCAATCTTAAAGACTAATAACTCCAAGGTCTTTGTAGTCGGGTCACAATGGTGTTGGACAGCTCGATGGCTGATGTAACTGTACTTGTCAAGGGGCTCACTGGTTGGAACAAAATGAACAAAATCCTTTTTTTGTATTTTTTAATTTTAACTTCAATAAAGAAACATCAAGAGGCTATAACAAAACCAATACTTAACAACTGTAACAAGAGGCTATAACAAAACCAATACTTAACAACTGAGCGAATTACGAAGTTGGTGTATCACAGAGGAGTATTATCAATAACATCCAATCAACATTCAAATAACGTTTCAGCAAATATGCAAAGTCAGTCAACTCACATATAAAAGGAATTGGATATCAAAAGATCATAAAATTGCTCTACTATTTCATCCTCATATACCATTGACATGCATAATATGATTCATTAAATAATAGAACTGAAAGGACAAGCTGCTGATTAGAATGAGAGAAGATACCAAAATACGGAGAACATCAACTACGAAAACATGTATTGTGGATCAGGCAATCCACAAGCTGCTTTGTATTAATCTTCAAAGAAATGTATAACAAAATAGATCTGAGAAAGAAATTGCAGAAAAAGTATAAATTCTCTAGTTAAATGGCCTTGAATCCTCAATTCGTGGACCCCCTAAATGGCCCAAACTTTACAATTTATAGTGTTTCATCCCTACACCCTAGGAATAAATCTTGCCTAAGATTCAGCTACAAGATGGTGGGAGTTGTAGTCGACATGCAAGTCGCTGCCTATGAACTCCACTTAATTGTTACTAAATTGGTGCTTGTAGTTCATGTTCTTGATGGTGCATCAGCATCGGGACCTTTGAATCATGCAATGGTGGTGTGGAAGAAAGGCAAGTGTAACATGAAGTGTCTGTTGATGCTACAGTGATTCATGGCGGTGACATTGCTTTGACATGCATTATGTGACTAACTACCTGTTTGTCTTCTATTCTTCTTGTAGTTTTGGTAGTTGTTGATGAAGCAATCTATGGAAGCACCCGATGGGTCCGATATGTATTCAATTCGGAATTTGGCAACCCTAATTGCTTCCTTCACTTCACCTACCTTGTCAACCAAGCTATCAATTAGCTGAGTTGTTTGGTAAGACTAGAGGATCAAGTACATGTATCTATCCATGACTGCGACACCGAACTCAATGGTTGAGGAGAATTATTCAGTAGTATACACTTCCCATTGTTTTAGGACCATCTCATACTTGAGTGCTTTGGATTCCATTAGGTTTGTACCATATTTGCCCAGCAACTCCACTACGTAATATTCATAACACTCCAAGAGTTATGTGAAAGGCGGATGTTCTTTCAGTACTTTTGATCTGCATTGATCTATCATGTCTACCTTCAATTCTAGGATGTCAACATATTTCCGTAGGTTGCTGATATCCTCACCCCCTAACAAGTCCTCTCTTTTTATTACATCCTCGCCTAACCTTTCAATCTTCTTCAATAATTTGATGGCCTTTGAGAATCCATCAGATTCGGTCTTCCACTGTTTAGTACGAAGGATGAGACCATTCTCAAGAAGGTGGGCGTCTTCATATATTTCCATAGTGTCTTGGAGGAACATCCTCACTTTATTGAGCTGGTCCCCGGTCCAAGTCTTGAGAGTCGACACAACCGTCTTCATCTCATATAGTGCTTTTACTTCTCCCTGTGGTAATGATGAAGTGGAAGGCAACGCATCCTCGGACCTTGAGTCCAATGGTTTTGACATCTCGATGAGAAGTTGCCTGTATTGTTGCAATTGTGCCTTAATCTCTCTTCGACTTATGCTCCTTTTCTATTCTTGTTTTAATGGTGGACGTAACAGCATCTAGAGAGGCTATTCCTCCCCATTTGGTTTGTTTACCCATATTTACCTGTGATATCTAGTACTTGGGGGTGACCTGTTCACCTTCTTATTGTTCTTGTGTAGGAGTTGCAATAGTGGCTATAATATCTCCTGAATCACTCCTTGAGAGATGAGTAAGAGTTTTGGCTCTTTTGGCTTGCCTTGGTGATTCGGTTACAACATCTTGCAGGGTGATGCTTGGGAGGATAGTTTTCTTCTTCTGAAAATTGACGGTCAACCATTGTGGCATGCTATCATCTTCATCTCCACCTTGGGTTGTCACTTTAGCAGTTACCATATGCAATTCCACATGTTGCTCCTACCCTTCATCTTCTTGTTGTTCTTCATTTATTGGCTGCTCATGTGATTGCAGTTGTGAAGGATTTTCATGGTGTGGAGGCGGTTGAGAGACCCGTTGGGCAAGGTTTGCTGAAAGCACTTGCTCATGGGTCAGTTGTTGTTGCTTGGCAAACTCTTCTAGTTTCTCGCCAAGCTCTTGTTCAAAGGTCTCCTTTTCAGTTTCCTTGTGTTCCTTCTGCTTATTTCCCTCCAACTCTTTGAGCAACAATTCTTGGTCTTCGAGGGTTAGAACCAGACATTCATCTTGCTCTTCATGTTCCTCCTCCTCCATAGGTTCTATCTGTTGTAAAAGTGTTTCTTGTTGAACCTGTTGGGTGGCGAACTGCCTTTGCATTCTCTCTCCTCTCTTCTTTCGCGCAATCATTGAAATAGGTTCATCATCTTCGTCCGAATCAAATTCAATATTATGGACAGTTACCTGCTCATGAGATGGTATGGAAGCTGGTGTAGGTGTCTGAGTGGCAGGTATCTAAGTGGCAAGAGGAGCCGAGTGTTCCTCATCTTGCGCTTGTGTTGCACCTTCTCCTGAGATGATTCCAATAGTAGGTACCACGAGATGAATGGAGGTTTGTGGCACTACTTGCAACCTAGTTGTGATCCCGTGCTCAGCTGTCGTCTTGAGGAGTTGGGACTCCTTCATTTTTGCATCAAATTGTTTCATTAATTCTCCCTTATCAATGGTTTGAGCAGTAGTTTCTGGATCTATAGGAGTATTTTTCCTTGATTCTAATCTAGTTCGCTTAGTGTACTCCTTGGTTGTTTTGGATTGAGGATTATCCGTTGCTTTACCTTTCTTCTTTTCCTTTGTTGTGCTCGGACGAATCCTCCAATTCAACCACTGCATTGTTCTTTCAATTACTTTTTTGGAAACTATATCCACATCAACAATTTCTTGATCCGACCATCGGATAGGAGAGAGTGGTTTCTTATCAATTCCTGTTTCCTTGTACACAGGATCCAATATCTCTCCATCATCCCTGAGATCCTTAGGGGGATTAGTTTCTATATTAAAGTTCCTAATCTGAGGAACTATCAACTTGTGATATCTTCTTTCTCTAGCCTCAAAACTGTCCTACAAGTTTGCCCAAAAGTCCTCCAAAGCAGGCTGGTGACCTAGATATGAGATTGGCATCATTTGTTTCAATTTACCCATCGGGTCATACCTGTCTCTTGCATAGTCAAACTCCTTTAGGCTAAGGTCCTGTAAATCTTGCTCAGCTGCCTTAGTTGCTTGAATGTTTTGACATGTATAATATTCCAATGAAATCAGAAAAGTAACCCCAACTTTATGTTTGAGGGTTAGAAGTGTTTGCAATCCTATAATCTGCCTGGTGTATTCAAGAATAATTATCTTATTGCTGCAGAATTGGGGAAGGAGGAATGGGTTCCAAGTGAATCCACTTACTCTAATGTAAGTAGAGTGTTGGTTTTGAAGGAACCAACAACCCCTCTCACTTATCTTTTTCATTGCTTCCAGTGAGATTCTATAACCCACATCACCTGTCAACTTATTTATGACCACATGTATGAATGCGTCATTTATTCTCTTACAGTGGAGGTTTGCTTGCGTGATGGGTAGTTGGGTGTAATACTCCCACACCTTCTTCTGTCCTGGTTCTTCCCTCAATTTATCTTCAATTTTCAAGCCTGGATACCTTCCAACTCATGCTACTATCCATATAACATAAGAAGTCATAAAGAACTTCTTTGTTTGCAGTACTGTGGTTAACTGGTTGTGGATGTTGTCGTAAACAATTTGGGCCCAATCAAAATATATTCCCAATCAGGATTGTATGCATATAATGAAACATCCATAAATGAAAGTGTCGGCAATCTGGTTTACCAAAAGCGCGACTCAACATAATCACTATATCCTTGGGTGCTTCCTTGAAGTCTACCCTTAATATGTCTATTGCTTTGAGGCTTGTCTTCCTAGGTTTCTCTAGCCAAGACTCATTGATGTGGCACTTATAATTTGAGGCATTCTTCTTAAATATGGAGGCTTCTTCCTCTTCTGTAGATTGGAGGACTATCAAATTCAGGGATCCCGAATGTCATGCCAATCATTTTAGGAGAGAGGTCTACTATAACATTACCAGCTGCATCCACACATTTCTTGGTCTCTTGGTTATAGTGTTGAGCTATTGTGAGTATTAGTTCAAGAGATTGTAAGGCCTAAGGAAAGATGGTAGCCTCAACCAAACCTGATCTTCTAATCTGTCTGTAAGGTGCATCCAAATTAGGCTGAGCAACTTGCTTTTTGATATCTTCTATTTCAGTGTGACCTACTTCAGTATCGGTCACCCACTGTACCTCATTATCTAGCTTGGATACCAAGGTCTGTCCTTGGTATTGGTATTTCATGGTGGGTGTGTTTTTCTCCAACTTGATCTCTTCTCTGGGCTTCTTTCAACTGGATGTATATGGTTCCATATGCCTGCTTTAGCCTGCAACAAAATATGCATAATCAGCTTCATGTTATTAGCAAAGCATGAGAGACTATGACCAAATACAAACAAACAGTCGGTAAGACAAGAGAAGATTGATCACCAAGCATGGTATGACATGCAGATCAAAGATTAGTATACAAATCGCCTATGGCATATACGATGAAAGACAAGTGCCAACATAGATTAATAACATTGATTAGACAAGTGGAGAGTACTCATGAAAGGCGTTGAACCATACAAGGAATCTAATCATATGTGGGTAAGAGGACAACGATTAACAGAAATGTAAATATTGTCAGTGATATAATAATTGATAATGGTCTGCTTATAGAGCGTGGAAAGACATGAAAGTGTTTAGTTGTCAGCAAGCACCGACTGAGATATAAAGTGACAATCAGATCATTCATTGGGCAGCGATTAAGAAGTTTAAATTGATAACCATAATCATCTTCAAGAGGTGCGATTAGTATGAGGAAGGGACACGATGGTGAATGGACCCGACTTGTCATTCCAATTGCCACATATAAGAAGACATTTGAAATCACTTCAAATGCGGGAAAGGACCAACTGAAGAATATCTGCTAGTAACCATGAGATAATTAACAGGAGTTGTGGATGGATTAATAACGGATGATGAAGAAATACTAAGCATGAATGCGCCTCACTCCCTTAGGCGCTATGTTCACTCTCAGTGCTGTAAATAATGGTTAGACAGAAAAAACACGATTGTGTTAATGTTACCATGACTATAATCTTAGCATGACTCCCATTGTTAGGTGTTATCATATGCAAGCAGTGATTTAATTGAGATGAAATTTCATTACATCTAAGAGCTGCGACTAAAGGGCTAGGTTCTGACGATGTCATCGAACATTAAGAATCACAACCATTACATTTATCGGGAGAAGACACTGACATTGACAGGGGCGTCAATATGGTTAGAAAATTTAGTGTCGTTGAAGGGTGAATGCCAACACAAAAGAACTATGCATCTGCGGTCTCCGAGGAATCCCTTGCAGAATCGATCTTAGATGCATCTGTTCATGGCGCATAGCTCATGTAATTCCCATCAGGGTAAGTTAGCCAATCGCATGTGTTCTACCTTTGAATGCCAAATCAAATGAATCGAATGTCTATAGATTCCGACAAGCTTATATAGAAACAATCAAAGATGCATTCAGTCATGTCTTTTGAGCCAATGAATATTCATATAGGATATATCAAGTAATGACCTCTCTTATAATCCTATCTAAAATAACAATCTAGAATCAGTGAACACCTATGGCTCCAACGAATTTCACAAAGAAGCCAACTGGAAGACAATTCTCATGCTGTTGGGAACGAAGTAATTTCCAATAACTAATATATTAAGTAACAGTGTGCATCCTATCTGCGGATGCCAAATCAGGGGGATTGTGCATTTATGGATCCTGAAGACACCTACATCTTAGTGGATTACGATGGTCTGCAAATGCAATTTGGGCCAATTGATTCCCAACGATCTACCGGATAAAGATACGTAGATATGTCCAATTTGTGAATGTCAGACCAGTCGACTAAGTTGATAACAATTGTTCATGAGGAGATATGATAAGGAAAAGCCAGCATTGGACTTAGGCAGATCAGGTTCCCAATAATTTAAATTAGCAAACAGGATTAACCATGAGTGATTGAAGACTTCCAACATAAATTACAGGGCCACATTAGAAAATATTATTCAGATAAATTCTATCTTCCATACTGTTCTTAAAATTTTAAGTTAAAGATAATAGTAAAATGTCTTCAGTTTGGGTAAATTTTATATTACAGTTCTCACTTTGAGTCTGAATGGTTGTTCTAGTACTAAACGGTGGTAAATACCAAATGGGGAGATTACAGTTGCATTAACTATCCTTAACAGGATTGCTCTGATACCCATTGTAATGTCCCCAATTTGGGATTAACCAATTACTTGAATGATGCACAATGGTTGTATGACCTGATTCACTTATATCAGATCTCTGCTTGATCCAGGCTTGTTGAATTCCTTTCTCTTTTCTTCGATATCCTTCTTGCAGGTTGGAATTATCTTTATCTTCCAGATCAGACTATCATTCTTTATCCAAATCAGATCTCAGAATCTCAAATTTTCTTATTTCATATGTTGATCTGCTATTTCTGCTTTAATATAATCAGATCTGATTCCCTAGCCGTTCGATCTCCGCACATAGACTTCCTATTCGATTTCTTCTTTTCGTTCTAATTTTCTTCTTTCCCCATGTATGTTCCTACCCTTCCTTCCACAATGAAGTGCTTACCCTTTTTTATATCTTCATTTTTAGTGAGGGAAAGTCACATCCTTTCACTAAAACCATACCATTCTCGAGGGATACATCCCTCACAAACAGATTGCTGCTGTTGATAATTTAATCTTTTATTATTCTCTTTACTTTTTCTGATTTGTTGTCCAAATTTCCAAACTTGATACTCCCCCAAATGATTTATTCTTTCCTCTTCTATCCTTACATTTGAGGGAGACAACTCTTCATGGCATGCCTCTTGACCTTTCATTAAACTTAATTAACTTGTGATTATATTATATTATATTTATTATTATTATTATTTTGTTATATTTAAATTTTATTATTATTATTTATTATTAAATCATATTTCAGAAAGGGGACATTACAAGGGTGAGCATAATTTTTAGCACGGGGTAAAAATAGACTTTTAGATAAGTGGTTTTAGATGATTTTGTAGTTTTTCCTTTGTTCATAAATAACCATTTGTAACCTTGAAAAATCTTCTTTGACATTCGAATCCCCTTGATAGGTGTGCATTTTTATTTTACACATGCACCACTACACTATAAAGCATACTTTGAATTTGCACTTTTGATTTCCTTTGTATAGGTGTGCACTCCATCACTAGGTGTGTACCTAATAACATTGATTTTTGAAATTTGAAAATCATTTTGGTGATGTGCGTGCCATGCCCCTCATGCACACCTATACATTGGTTTGAATCTTGGCATTTAAAATTTGAGTTTTCCTTTATGAGGTTCACCCTTGCCCTTAGATGCACACTTGATAACTAGGTTTTGAACATTGAATTTTTTTCTTTATTGAGGCGCCCCTATTACCCTAGACACACACCTATACATTGAGCATTGAATTCTCAAATTGACCCTGCTTACTCTATGAGTTGTGACCTCCACATCAATCATATGCCTAACCATTGATGACAAAAATATACTCTTTACATAGGTGTGTGCTTGCCTCAAGGTGTGCACCTTAGTGGTGGACTTTTGAAAACCAATCCCTTTTCCCTTTATGAGCTGTGTCCTTAGTCTCAAGCACACACCTATGAATGAAAGTTATTGAATGCTTGAATTTCCTTCTTTGAGGTGTGTCTTTCTGCCTAAGCGTGCACCTATACATTGGAGTGTGATCATGGCTCATGCTTATTTCCTTGACATATGTGTCCACATTTTTCCCCTAGACTCCATCTAAAGTGCAAATTCGCTTTTGTAACTTAGGCACAATCTCTACATTTCCTCACATGTTTGCCAACCATCCATACCTTGTCTAGGTACAACTTAGATCCTTGACACATGCCCTTGAATTCAATCAAAATTTTGGAATTTTACAACCTTCAATGTGGTGCATGCCTATGTATTAAAACTTCATCCTTTTCTTGTGTTCCTCAAGTCAAGTGTGTGCCTAACTCATCTCATGCACCTATTGCTACAATCCATGTTTTGTATAAGCATGTCTTGATTGTCCCACATGCTTGATCCTGAAAGATAACTTTTAATTGAATTTTTTCCTTTGTATGGGTGTGCAACTGTGAACTATCACCCTAAATTAACAGTCTGATATAAAACTAACATGGTATCAGAACCAAGGTTGATTTGATTGTGATCAGACTGTGTAATAGCAGCACTCCTACTTCACCTTCTTAACACCATTTCCAGCATTCAAGATGGTGTACGGTCTGAAAGTTGAAGACAGACTTGAAGGAGCTTTAATTTCACTTCATGGAAATTCAGAATTCTTGTTACCCTCGAAGAAAATGATCTTCTTGAGTTCGTGCAAGGAAAAGAACAGTCTGAACCTGAAGATCAAGAAGAGAAACTTCAGTTCAAGAAGAATGCAGTCAAAGCCAAGAAGATTCTAATTGACTTCGTGAAAGATCATCTTGTTCCTATCATCTCCAAGATGTCTTCAACCAGAGATATGTTCAAGACATTGGAAGGGATGTATGAAATCAAAAACACAAGTAGAGCACTTTCATTGAGATAGCAACTTCATAAGTCAAGATGGCAAAGGGTGAATCAGTCATATCCTTTTTCATGAAGATTGCAGAATTAAGAGATCAGCTAAGCGCCATTGGAGATGAAGTTGTGGACAAGAATCTAGTCATGCTAATGTTGAATGGTCTTCCTCACTCTTGGGAGCCATTTATCCAAGGAATAAGTGGGAGATCCAAGTTTCCCAAGTTTGACCGCCTTCATGCTGATTGCATCCAAGAGGAATCAAGATTGGCTGCAAGAGGAATTTTGAGCTCCCATGGTAAAGACTCTTGTGTTCTTGCTACCCAATCCGTCAAGAAGAAAGGAGGAAATTGGAAGAAAGGCAACTTCAAGAGGAATAGAGATCAAAAGTCAAAATTTGCACCTAATTCAAAGAAGAAGAAGAAAGATCTCTCACACATTTAGTGCTTTGGATGTGACAATTTGGTCACTTCGCAAGAGATTGTTTGTCAAGGCTGAAGCAACAAGGGACGAACATTAATGAAGTTCCAAATCAGAAGGAAGCGGAAGACAACTCCAATGAATTCCTCTTCATTTCAGCCTTGTCAAGCAATGTTCCCACAGATAGTGATACCTGGCTGATTGATAGTGGAGCTTCTAGACACATCACCAGCTATTGGGAGCATCTTTTAGATTTGGTGGAGAGGGAGTCTAATGTCCAAGTGATCATTGGAGATGATGCACGCTATTCTGTGAGAGGGTTCGGCGCTACTTCTCTCAACCTTGATAATGGAATCTCCCTTCATCTCAGTGATGTCTTGTTTGTGCTGAGAATCAGTAGGAATTTTATCTCCATTTCAGCATTGGAGGATAAAGGTTACCAAGTAGCGTTTTCAGAAGGAAGAGTTCTTGCATGGCCAAAGAAATCCAGCATCAAATCTGCTCGTTTAATTCGGAATTGGTATGAAAGCTTGTACAAGCTTTCCACTCGCCCATTCCAAGCTCTCCTTCATGACTCCTCTAGTTCAAGCGGCTATGGCATAGAAGACTTGGACATCTACACTTTTGGGCTCTTCCAACATTAGAGAAGATGGTTAAAGGTATGCCTAAACTTAGTCATGTTCATGATGATACATGTAAAGGTTGTGCTATGGGTAAAAACACTAAGAGTCCATTTCATAGTAGTAAGAGTAGGTCAAAAAAAATATTAGGTCTTGTTCATTTTGATTTATGTGGACCTATGTCTATTGCATCCCCAAGTGGATTTTTGTATTATGTAACCTTCATAGATGACTACTCTAGGAAGACTTGGATTTATTTCTTAGGGTCTAAAGAGTCTAATGAAGTCCTAGGAAGATTCAAAGAGTTTAAGGCCTTAGTAGAAAACTTATCTAGAAAAAAAATTGAAGTGTTAAGGTTTGACAATGGAGGTGAATACACCTTGGGTAGCTTTCATGATTTTTGTATTGAGGCAGGGATCAAGAGGGAGTTATGTGTCCCTTACAACCCATAGCAAAATGGGGTTGCAGAAAGAAAGAACAAATCTATTGTTGAAGCTGCAAAAGTCATTATTCATGATCAAGATCTTCAGACTTTTCTATGGACAGAAGCTTCTAGAACAGATGTGTATGTTCAGAATAGATGTCCTCATCAGATTTTGCAGAATATGACTCCAAAAGAAGCCTTTTAAGGATTCAAGCCTGATATCAGTCACTTGAGGATCTTTGGATGTCCAGTATATGTACATGTGTTGAAAGATAAGAGGGCCAAGTTGGAACCTTCTGGCAAGAGAGGAATATTTGTGGGCTATAGTGAAACTTCTAAAGCCTACAGAATCTACATTCCAGGTCAGAGGTATATAGAGGTTAGCAGAGATGTCACATTTGAGGAAGATGTTGCATTCGGAAAATCCAAAGGTTCATGCATGGAGATAGGTGATGAAGTTCATCCTCAAGATATGGATACTGATCATGCTCTTGAGATTCAGAGGGAGTCTACCGAACCTGTAGCAAATGATGATCCAATTGAACCTTTGGATCCTATTGATGGGCCCAAAGATATTGTCGTAAATCAAAAGAGATCTCTTTGGGCAAGGAACACTATGCAGGAGGCAGAACAGTTTGTGGCTCCTAGAGGTACATTAAGAGAAAGTAGAAGACCTCAAAAATTCTCTAGCTATGTTGCATTAATGTGTAATCTTATTGAGACTGAACCTACCAATGTTGAGGAAGCCTCAAATCAGCAAGTGTGGAAAGATGCTATGGATGAAGAACATCCTTAAGAATGATGTTTGGGACATTGTGCCAAGACCTAAGGGAAAGTCAATTGTTTCTTCAAAGTGGCTATTCAAGATTAAGCATGCAACAGATGGAAGCATTGAGAAACACAAGGCTAGATTCATGGCTCGTGGTTTCTCTCAGAAAGAAGGGATAGATTATGAAGAAAAATTTGATCTAGTTGCTCGATATACTTCCATCAGGACTATCATTGCCATTGCAGCAACTAAGGGATGGAAGCTACATCAGATGGATGTGAAGACAACTTTTCTCAATGGTGTGATTGAGGAAGGGGTCTACATTGAGCAACCTGAGGGTTTCGTGATTCATGGGAAAGAGTCTCATGTATGCAAGTTGAAGAAAGCTTTATATGGCCTTAAACAGGCTCCTCGTGCACGGTATGAAAGAATTGACAGATATTTAATAGGTTTGGGCTTTTGCAAGAATGATGCTGATCCGAATATTTACTTCAAGGTATTTGAAAGATCACATATGGATCCTTTTGTTGTTGCTGCTGTAAATTCTTAATTAAACATACTATATTTTTGTAATTTTCCAGTGATCTTATAGAATAGACAGAAGTTGCAGAAAGGGATTGTTTCTTTTTGGGTTTTGATGTTATAAGTAAAGTATGTGATAAATAGCAACAACTGTGAAATAAAACAGTAAACAATGTTAATATGTAAGAACACTTAAGCAATCTGAAAATACTGCAAATCATACCAGGCAAATAACCTAGTTTTGTATTCAGCAAGAATCCATACATTTATTTGGAGTTGTTCTCAATCTGGATTGATGCCAGATGGAGGAATATTACTGGCAACGAACAAGGAAAACCAAATAAGCTGAATGCAACCCTTCAAGCCAACATACAAACAAGGCGTGGTTGCAAAGGAGGCGTGGAAGCTGCTGCAAATCACGTGCCAGTTGAAATAGACCAGCTGCCCTGTTGAAACCCCCAATATGCTCGCTGAATCTTCAGGCCAAGAAGATGTGTCTTCTACCTCTGACAATCTTTGTGCAATCCTGGATAAATCCACTGTCAACTCCTACTGAGGGCTACGTCCCAGCAAGCTCAAACCTGGGGTTTGCGTCCCAGACCAAAATCACTCTTCCAGAGCAATTCCCAAATTCGCAAGTTTAAAAAATGATCAAAGATGCTATCAATTAGGTTTTCATCTCCTTATAACTCCTTTCCCTTTGCAAGTCGAACCCTAAAGAATAATAAAGCTTGCGCTTTATAATTAAAGTGACACTTTCCCAATTATGGCATCAAACTATAGAAAAATATCACTTTATTGCGAATAAATAGCTTCAAGCATCCAAAAAGACTCGAGGAGGTGAGAATCATGTAGCAAAGTTCAAGACCTTTCCAACAAGCTATAACACATAGGCATATCAAACCAAATGAAGCCAAAAACCCCTTATTACTCCAAAATGGCTATATACATAGCTTTATTTTAATTTATTTAATTGCTAACTTAGGAAATATTGAAATATATTAAAATATTTCCATAGATCCAATAATAGCCCAAAATAACCAACCAAACATGAATCTGACTTCGTCGCCTGTCTATGACTGATGCCGGACAAGATGGGCCAACTAGCAGTCCCATCCCTAAAATCTAGGGATACTCCTAGAAACTAGGAAGCACACCCAATCTTCCTAAAACTGAAACCATGGTATGGTCCCGTGGAACCTCAAATATGGAAACTGCCACAACCTCCTAAAAAGTAGGGAATCGCCCTAAAAAGTAGGAACCTCTCTCCAAACACCTGTAACTGCTCAAAAGGATCCTGCTCTACTCCTTGGTCCCTCAGGTGGTCATTCAGTCAACTGCCAGTTCTCCCTAAAAAATAGGAACTGTCGTTTGAAGGTCCAAAATGGCTCACAGAGCCCCTGCAAAACTCCATGACCCTCAAAATGAGTCCCCTAACCATGTCATTGACCTACCGGAACTCGAATGGTAGGTCAACCCCTGCTCATCTCATGTCACCTAGAAAAGGGGACATTACAATCTTCCATTCCCAAAGATTGCTTGCCCTCAAGCAATCTGCACCTGCACGTTGAAAACCAATTCACTGGATCCCATATCAATCTAATAAATGTTGCTTCACCCAACCACTGCGCTACTCTGATATAAACATTTTTACACCCAAACTGAAACAACTCATCATGGATCCACTGAAGAAATACACCACATGTCAATACGAGGATCGCAAATCTTTGCATTGTCATATCCATTTATCATGTCAATACGCATTATACTGCTGCTATGAATCTGAACATCATCTAACCAGCTAAGAACTTCACCCCAATTGAAGCCACAAGTACTACCAACCATCAATGTTGATATGAATCCATCAATGAGCCAATTTCCAACAAGTAAAGTGTGTTGAATACTTTTCCAAGACCTCCAAACAGTTGTTGTAACTTTACCTATATTTCCACAAATTAATGTGCCTTCATTAAAGGTTGCTAAGTAAATGTTTTGTTGAGCCATGTAACAAATGAAGTCCTTTACATGCTGATCTTCATAGCCGACTGTCAAATCTAAGAAAACTGAGTCACCAATCAATAAGTACAACGCTGCCTTATCATATGAAAGAGGTGACAAAATGAAAGGTGCATTGGGAACACCTTCTATGCCAATAAAGGATAACTCATTAGTGGCTGGTCCACTATGAGCCTCATTATCAATTCCATCACCACCATGAAAAAAATAACCAATATCAGCTGAAAAATCAGAATTAGATAGCTCGTGTTCCTCCTTACCAATATGGTGATGAGTATCATGAATGTGCTAAAGTTGAAGCTTGGCCTAATGAGCTATCAACTTGGCTTGCTTGGCTCTTGCCAACCATCCTTCATTCATCCTCTGAGATTGCTCTATATTAGCTGTCCCAAAATGCACAAAATCTGATTTATGATGGATTGTATTATTCACATTATCATAACCCATGATTGCACCATGTGTACCTTCAAGTCTAGAATGCAAATCATTATTCTCTTCTTGACCAAAAGCTGCCATATCTTGAGGAACAGAAGTTATATCACTTTTATTATGAACCTCGTGGGGTGGCTCGAATGACATGCTAGAGGCTGCTGATTTGCCAAGTTCAACATACACCTCCCTATCAAGATAGACTCACACACATCCGTCAAACTCTCCTCGGAACCATCACCATTAGGCACATTTTCTGTTTTGTTCCCATCTTCTAAGGTCTGATTTGAAAAATCAGACTCATTATGACAAATATCTTCAATATCAAAAGCCTCAGTAACACCCAAACAATGAGTGTTTGCCTGAGATGACCCCTCAACCATCATCCTCATGCACCAAAGCATCGAAATCTTGATTATGCTCAGTAGTAAGACTGCTGTTATAAAAGTCAGGGCTGCTATGGCTTGTTTTCCCCTTGCATCCCTCTTGTTTAGCACTCATATATTGCGTGCCAACTATAGGAATCCCTCCTAAAACTTCCTCCTCATGTGTCATGACCTTTGAATCATCATCGTGTTCATATGAAGGACTGCTGTTATAAAAATCAGAATGGTTGCCATACCTTTGTGACATGTTTTCAACATTCATAGGTACCACTTCATCCCTTGTAGCATGTTCATCAAATTCCTCATAGAGATTTTTACAAACCTCATTTATGGATGAGTCAATTGGTTCTTCTCTTTTTATTTGTAGCTGATATGAATTCATAGCATCTTCAGCTTCATCTGGAATACTCATAAATTGGGTGAAGGTAAGCATATCCTGTAGCTTTTTTGGAAGGGAGCAATACCCATGATAGTTGCTTATGACTGTATCATTGAATGTTTTAACAGGGGGCCTCCTTGTACTTTTAGATGTAGTTGTACCTCTAGTGTGTCTTGAACTCTTTGAAGGTGTTTGATCAAATTCCCTCCTTGCTTGTTTATTTTTACATAACCCTGTCATGATGATTCTTTTTATGTCCAACTGAAAACCAAATCCAATTACACCAAGTGAATGCAATTACCACCCCACAGGCTCGCAGGATTAGGCTCTGATACCATTGAAAGATCCCAAATGGATCCTTTTGCTGTTGCTGCTGTAAATTCTTAATTAAACATACTATATTTTTGTAATTTTCCGTTGATCTTATAGAATAGACATAAGTTGTAGAAAGGGATTGTTTCTTTTTGGGTTTTGATGTTATAAGTAAAGTATGTGATAAATAGCAACAACTGTGAAATAAAACAATAAACAATGTTTATATGTAAGAACACTTAAGCAATTTGAAAATACTGCAAATCATACCAGGCAAATAACCTAGTTTTGTATTCAGCAAGAATCAATACATTTATTTGGAGCTGTTCTCAATCTGAATTGATGCCAAATGGAGGAATATTACTGGCAACGAACAAGGAAAACCAAATAAGCTGAATGCAACCTTTCAAGCCAACATACAAACAAGGTGTGGTTGCAAAGGAGGCGTGGAAGCTGCTGCAAATCACGTGCCAGCTGAAATAGACCAGCCGCCCTGTTGAAACCCCCAATATGCACGCTGAATCTTTAGGCCAAGAAGATGTGTCTTCTACCTCTGACAATCTCTGTGCAATCCTGGATAAATCCACTGTCAACTCCTGCTGAAGGCTACGTCCCAGCAAGCTCAAACCTGGGGTTTGCGTCCTAGATCAAAATCACTCTTCAAGAGCAATTCCCAAATTCACAAGTTTCAAAAATGATCAAAGATGTTATCAATTAGGTTTTCATCTCCTTATAATTCCTTTCCCTTTGCAAGTCGAACCCTAAAGAATAATAAAGCTTGCGCTTTATAATTAAAGTGACACTTTCCCAATTATGGCGTCAAACTATATAAAAATATCACTTTATTGTGAATAAATAGCTTCAAGCATCCAAAAAGACTCCAGGAGGTGAGAATCATGTAGCAAAGTTGAAGACCTTTCCAACGAGCTATAACACATAGGCATATCAAACCAGATGAAGCCAAAAACCCCTTATTACTCCGAAATGGCTATATACATAGCCTTATTTTAATTTATTTAATCACTAACTTAGGAAATATTGAAATATATTAAAATATTTCCATAGATCCAATAATAGCCCAAAATAACCAACCAAACATGAATCTGACTTCGTCACTTGTCTGTGACTGATGCCGGACAAGATGGGCCAATTGGCAGTCCCATCCCTAAAATCTAGGGATACTCCTAGAAACTAGGAAGCACACCCAATCTTCCTGAAACTGAAACCATGGTATGGTCCCGTAGAACCTCAAATATGGAAACTGTCACAACCTCCTAAAAAGTAGGGAATCGCCCTAAAAAGTAACCTCTCTCCAAACACCTGTAACTGCTCAAAAGGATCCTGCTCTACTCCTTGGTCCCCCAGGTGGTCATTCAGTTAACTGCCAGTTCTCCCTAAAAAATAGGAATTGTCGTCTGAAGGTCCAAAATGGCTCACAGAGCCCCTGCAAAGTTCTATGACCCTCAAAATGAGTCCCCTAACCATGTCATTGACCTACGGGAACTCGAATGGTAGGTCAACCCCTGCTCATCTCATGTCACCTAGAAAAGGGGACATTACAGTATTCAATGGTGACGTGTTGATCTTGGTACTATATGTTGATGACCTATTTGTTACAGGGGAAGATCATCTCATCCATAGGTGCAAGGAGTTGACTTCAAAATTTGAGATGAAAGGCTTAGGACTTGTGCATTTCTTTCCAGGTTTGGAAGTATGGCAGAGGCCTAATGAGATTATCTTGAGTCAAGGAAAGTACACCATTGACATCTTGAAGAGATTTCGAATGTTAGATTGCAAGTCTATGCCTACTCCGATGGAAACTAACTTGAAAAAATTGAGGGAAGTTGCAGCTAGTTTAGAACTTGTGGATCCGACTATGTACAAGCAGTTGATTGGATCCTTGATGTATCTAGTTAATACTAGACCGGATATTTGCTATGCAGTGAGTGCACTTAGTCAGCTTATGTGTGAACCAAGGCAGATACATCTAGTTGCAGCGAAGCATATCTTGAGATATTTGCGTGGCACAATTGGATATGGCTTGAAATACTCTTCTAGTGTGAACCTGAATTTAGAAGGCTATTCTGATTCTGATTGGGCAAGGAGTGTTACTGATCGAAAGAGCACCTTTGGTTGTTGCTTCAGTTTGCGATCTGCTATGATTTCCTGGTGTAGCAGGAAGCAGTCTTCAGTGGCACTAAGCACCGCAAAGGTCGAGTACATTGTAGCATGTGTGGCAACTCGTGAAGTTGTGTGGCTTCGAAAGCTCCTTGCAGGATTGTTTGGACAATTGTTGGAGCCTACTATTATTGATTGTGATAACCAAAGCTGTGTGAAGCTTTCGGTTAATCTAGTATTCCATGACAGATCAAAACACGTTGAGATTCAGTACCACTACATCAGAGATATGGTACAGAGGAATGTTGTTCAGTTGAGATACATACTGAGGAGCAGACGACTGACATTCTCACCAAGCCCCTTGCCAAAGTGAAGTTTGCGCATTTTTGAGACAAGCTTGGAGTTGTGGAGAATGAAGCCCTTGCTGAGAGGGAGTCTCAGCATCAGTGATTTCTTCAGATGTATTATAATGCATTCTTCTCTGCGAGAGAAGTTTGAGGTGCAAGCCCTTGTTAATGTATTCTTCTCTACAAGAGAAGTTTGAGGTGAAAGCCCTTGTTCCACCCTCTGCGAATAGGTATGATGGATCCACCCTTTGGGAGTAGCCATGGTGGATGTCATGGGAGAAATTCCATGACCTAGCATTTGTGCTTGTTCACCCTCTAGGAGTAGCTATGGTGAACATCATGTTGAGATGACGACATCACATTTCCATGATGGGCACTTGTCTTTATTTGTTTTCCATCCATGAAAGTAGCCATGATGGACCCACCCTCTGGGAGTAGCCATGGTGGTTGTCACTATGTGACTCAGATCTTGAGAAGGTCTCCTCCCTAGCTAAAAGGGAGTGTTGATGTTTGTAGCTAGGTCGGATCCCTTCTACGGCCAACCTAGCACTTGTAGGTGACCAATTGGCCTATCGGCCTTAGTCACATTTTATGTGCAAATAAATATAACTTGTAATGTAATTTGTGGATGGGGCTGACCCTATATTGGGTGCCAAACTTAAAAGAATTATATTATTATTGTAAGCCGACCTATTGTGAATAGGTGCCTGGCTGACCTATTGTGAATAGGTGTCTTCCTCCTATATAAAGGAGATGCATTTGTCATTCACAAGACACAATTCAGTGAGTTCTTTCAATCAAGCATTCAGCGAGTTACATTATTCATCCAGTCTGCAAATACACCCTTCTAGGGCAGCGAATTATATCAATGTTTTCCCCGTAGGGTGTTAGGTTAAGACATTGCATAAATGACAGAAGTACATAGAATGTATGGAACTCACAAGTGTTATATTGATTCATAGTAAGCTAGTACATACAATGATAGCAATATGTTCGACTACAATAGCATGTCCAAAGATTGGAAACAGATACAATATAAAGGAGTTTGGTCAGTTACCCGGTGCCAACTGCCGACAACCAACGGGTTAATTGCCGATGCTAACACAATTTACCTTAATGCTTAATTACCCGACAACATCATCCCCCCAAAAAGAAATGTCGTCTCCGGCCGACAAACAACCAAAATGGGAATGATGTACAAGCAAAACTGAAACCCAAAACAACAAATTACTAGGGAGGGCAAGAGGGCGTCCCTGAAGAAGAAGGGGCTGCTGATGTCGAAGCCAACTGCGCCCACAACCGCATCACTTGATTAGTTCAATAAGGTCCCACTCAGCCACCAACTGGTGCTCCTGTGATCGCTTCACCCTGAATACAGCCTCCATGAGCTCCTTTTGCTTCCCCTCCAACTCTGTCGCAAGGCTGGTAACGCGGGTCTCTGTTGAGGTCCTCATCTCTGACTCAACCGCTAGTGCTACTCTCACAGAGCTCAATTCTCTCTTCACCGTGTCCAGAACCTCCTCTGCACAGCCGGCTTGGGCCTGCTGCTGGGCCAACTCCGTCTCCAACGACGGAATGTGAGCGGCCAGCTCCGCAGCTCTATCTACCTGGATCTGAGCCTCCCGGAGTCAATAATAGCCATCCCGCACAACCTGCTCAATCTGTCTCACCAAAGTCTGCACTCAACTCCCTCCGGCCACCTCCTAACACTGCCACTCTACTCTCATCTCAGGTAGGTCTATGGTCGGCCATCCTCGTGCCTCAAAGCACCTTTGGAATGCCTCTCCTACCCCCGTAGTAGCAAACTCACGTAGGCTCTCCAAGGTTGGCTAAACAATGGATTCCTCAATTGTGGAGGCTACCAACCGCTGAACTGCCCCCTCTATCTCAGCAAAAAATTGTGCTATGGCAATAGGCTGGGTCCTCCCTACACCTTCGTCCTGAAAAGGCCATTAATGAGTTGAAACGTCTTACTCCTTAGTACGAGCTTCCTTCACTCCCCTGGTGGCATCTCTCTAGGGAATTGTGATGTCGACAGATATTCCCCGATGCTTGTGTACCAGGCAGGAAGAACGGGAATGCGGAATAAGTGGGCGTCCGGGAAGTCTTCATTTACTCCTTCCGCCAGTTCCCCTGACTTGATTCTAGATAGCTGGTCGGCTATCACATGGCTTTTCCTAGGTTGTACAATAATGTTGAATGTAAACTCCTGCAGCAGCAGCAGCCATCGGTTGATTCGCCCCTGAATGATTGGCTTATTCACCAAATACATTAACGCTTGGTGGTCCACATAGAATGTGAACGGCGTGGCCAGTAACTAATGTCTAAACTTTTGGACGGAGTACACCATCCCTAGGGCTTCCCTCTCTGTTGTACTATAGTTTTTTTCCCGCCTTTGATAGGAGTCTGCTCGCAAAGTATACCGGGTGATCTAGCCCGTGATCGCCGACCTGCGCCAGTGTGGCCCCTATGGCAAAATTTGATGCGTCGATGTGTACATGGAACTCTTTGTCCCAATTCAGATATGTTAGGATTGGCGCACCTACCAACCTTGACTTCAATTCTTAGAAGACTTCTTCCTGAGCTATCCCCCATGCGTACCGTTCACCTCTCCTCGTCAGCTTGTCTAGAGGGCAGGATACTTGAGCAAAATTTTTGATAAACCGCCTGTAATACCCTATGTCCTAGGAAGGATTTGACTCTCGTGACATCTGTCGGTGCCTGCATTTCCACTATCACCCGAATCTTGTCTGGGTCAGTCTTGAGTCGAGCCTTACTATGTGTCCTAACAGCTTCCCTTGAGGCACCATGAATCTGCATTTTTTGGGATTGAGTGCTAGGTGGGCTCACCTGCATCTCTCCATGCATTCGCCAAGTGCAGCCAAATGTGCATCCTGGTTACTGTAGATGGACCAGTCGTCAAGGAATGCCCTGTAGTTCCCTATTGACATCTTGTCAAATATGTGAAGGATTATCCGTTGAAATGTCATTGGCGTGTTGCATAACCCAAATGGCATTCAGTTATACGCGTACACGCCATCTTCCACTACGAAGGTCATTTTTAATTTGTCCTCTTCGACAATGGATATCTGGTTATACCTAGAAAATCCATCCATAAATGAATAAATTTCATGACCGGCCACTTCCTCCAAGATGCTATCCGTAAATGGTATTGGAAACGGGTCCTTTATGGTGACTGCGTTAAAGCATCTGAAATCTACGCAGATTGGGATCTAGTTTGCCTCCTTTTTAAGGGATATCACTATGGGCGACACCCACTCGCTGGTTTACACTTTAAAAATAATCCCAGCTTCGAGCATACGTTCGGTTTCATCATTCACTCTTGCAACATAGTTTTTATTCATTTTGTACGGCCTCTTCCGTACAGGTACAACCCCAGGTACGAGTGAAATTGGTGTACGCACAGTTCTGGCGGCACCCCTTTGAGGTCCTTGTACGTCTAGGAAAATACATCCTTGTATTCCATGAATATTTTAAACGCGGCGGCTTTCAGGACTGGATTCCAATCGCCGCCAACTAGGATGTTCCTTGACTCTGCTTCCGTGCTGAGGTTTGTAGGTTTTACGGACTCTTTGTACCGGATTGGTTTCGTCATGTCAAACCTATGTGCTGGTACCTCATTGACAGGAGCATCCCCTTCCGTGTATTCCCCATACGCTAGCAGAAATTCATTTTCATCCGGCTCCTCATCAACCTGCAACATGTTGCACCCATACAACAACTCATAGTCTTCCATTTGCCAGTGGAAGAGCCCATTAAGGGAATCGGTCTCATCTTCCGAACATCCTTGGATTCCCAGGACGCCTTCCTCATCCGGTTCCCTTCTGTACTTTCCTTCGTCAACTCTACCCTCGCCGTTCGTTTCCGATTCTGACGCGAGTTCTTCACTCACGAGCTGTGTTTTTAGGTCGATAATAAATTTTCGCCCGACTTTCTCCATGGACAGCATGTTATGCTTCCAGTTGTGATTCGCTCTAGCCGCCACCAACCACCCTCTGCCAAGAATGGCATCATATCCTTTCTTCGCGAGCGGAATCACCACGAAGTCGAGGACAAATGGTTGTGTCCCAATGGTCACTTGTTGCGCCATGAGCGTTCCAAGCGGTTTGATACCATGTTGATCCACTCCCAGTAAGTTGAAGGTTGACGGCCATAGTGTCGGCTTGCCAAGCTTCTTCTAGGTTTCTTCCGGAAGCACATTCACTCCTTACCCGCCGTCAACAATGGTGTCAGTCAAAATGGTGCCAAGTATTCCCATTTCTACCTCCACCGAGTGCCGACCACTGTATAGTGTCAGGACCAATGGGTCTGTTGGTGTTCCGCCAGGAACATCCATATTCCGGGTCACCTGACTCTGTGGAGTTACTTGCACCGTACGTAGGAGTGTCGTACGTAATTGCGACATTGTTTCCAGGGGGTCCTTCATCTTCACAGGTACTTCAATCTGCAGCATTTGATTCAGGATATTTTCCTCAGCCTCAAAGCGGGAAGTACTTGTTGCTTCCTGAGTGTTCCCTTGTGCCAACATTTCCTTCGCCACTTTAGCCTTCGCCTCCAGCGCCCGCTGCTTCTTCGTGCAAGGGTCCAGGTATGTGGCCTTCTTTGCCTGTGACCATGTGATTGCCAATACCCGTTCCTCTGTCCTGTCAATGCTGAGCAAGTTCACTCCAGACTTTGGGCAAGTTCCATCATCGTGGTCTCCAGGCCCACACCATTTGCATAGTTTTTGTGGATTTTCTTCTGAGGTGCATTCCCTGGCAAAGTGGCCCCATTGATTGCAGGCTCGGCACTGGATCATTGGCCGTCCCTTCGCATCATATTGGATCCGGCTCCTATTATTATTGTTATTATTGGTCTTCCCCACTTGCCGGTTGTTCCGGTATCCGCTAGATGATGTATTATTGTTGGCGGTTTGCAAAGTTCCGACGGCCGGCTGCTCTTGCGTGAAGAGAACTTGTTGGCTCCTGGTTTTCATATTGTAGGGACATTCCTTGGTCAAATGTCCAGCAATTTGACAAATGTCGTAGAAAGCCTTCTTGGGGCAGAACCCCTTGGTGTGTCCGTCACTCCTACACTTCGTACACCACACATCGTTTTCTTCAGTCTTACTTGTACTCCCCTTCGTGGCTTTGAATTCCTTCAGCATTCGTTCCATATCCTTTTGGAGCGCGTGCACCTTTTTACTCGATTCGTCACCACTGCTGCTTTCCCCGTCAGAGTCTTCATCATCGTCGGATGAGGATTTATTACTTTTCTTCTTTGATGTTTTGTGTTCGCTCTCGAGGTCCATTGCCCTATTATAGGTGTCGTCATATGACGTCAGGGGTACAATTTTCATCTTCTTTCGTAGGGAGGATTTAAACCCTTCAACGAACCATCGTTTCTTCAACCCATCTGCGGGTTGGCTTTCCATTTTACCCAGCAATTCTTTCAGCCTCCGGTTGTATGCCCGTACTGTCTCCTTGGGACCTTGTTTGGTACTGTATATCTCGGCTACGATTTCATTGTCATCACGGAGCAACCAAAACTCCTCCTTGAATTCCTTCTGTAGATTGGCCCATGTGGCCACTTTTTGCTTGTCAACATCGGAGTACCAATCTATGGCAACTCCGCGTAACGTGGCTGGGAACTACTGTACCCACTCATCCTGGTTCGTCACTTCGTTGGCGGACCAAATAGTTTCACATGTGCGGCAATGCCATATGGGGTCCTCCTTGCCGTCCCCTGTGAACTTTGGCAATTTCTGTTTACTTGCCATCCCACCGCTGGGTCTCGCTCCTCTGATGCCTTGTGTGCTTGTACCCGGTGATCCTCCGCCTCCGCCTCCTGCACCTGACCCTCCACTCGTGGGTCCTCCGGAGAAGGTTGCTGACTCCGAACCGAACAAATTGCCTCCCGTATGGTACCCTTGTGTTCCCTCGGCACCTTCAGTCGTCTCCCTCCAGTTGGTTGTCTCCCTCTGGTTGTCCTCCAAAATGGACAAGTTCTTTAGTATGTCTCTGGTAGCATCGATTAGGTTTAGATTTCGCCTTGTTTGTTCCACCAACTCTTCGCGACTTCTTATCCTATGGTGGTATTCTGGCGAACTATAGAGTTCTCCTTCAACACCCTCCGTGACTTCTTCTAGGTTCCCTTCGGGCAACCCTACAACAGTGTAGAGAGTGTAATTCTCTCCATCTCTGCCTCCGCAACCTCCGTGACACCTCCTGGGTTCCCTTCGAGCAACCCCTCGGCCAGTCGTCCGTCGGCAAGCTGCCTTAGCCTACGCCTTCGTTCTATCTGTTGTCTGAGATTCAACGCTCTTTATGCCACTTCCCATTCGTCACTTTGTATCTTTTTATTTTTGTCTTTATTTAGTATATTGGGCATAAATCACTTCCGTACACAACAAGCACACACCATGTGCACAAAACAAAAAATACTTTTATTACTTCATCCCTCATACATAATGTATGTCACTGACATACTCATTACAATGGGGGTGTTCTTATTTATTCTCTCTGACCGTCGAAGTTCATGTATTGCGCTCATCTTCTTGACGCTCCATAAATTCTTGTAGAATTTGCTGTTGTCGGTTCTCTCGATAGATGTCTTCCCTTCGGTTCTGGAGAGCCAAAAATCCTTGTGCCAAAAGGTTAGGCAGTTCACTCATCAATCGATTCACAGTGGGGCTTACTCCGAGCGAACTCCACACAACATCTTCTGGGACATCTTCAACGGTGGCTTCCCTCCGTAAGTGTGTTTCGATTGCCGCCTGTAGGATGCAAGAGAAATCCTTCATGAGTGTCTTTTCCCCCTCGAACAATTCTTCGGGTTCTCTGTCAGGGTCACTCGTTCCTTCTGGTAATGGTTGTCCCATTATCCATGTGCCATGTAGTACGTCCTTTTCCCCGTTGCTCCCAGGTTTTTACTTAGGCAATGGCACCAAATGTTTTCCCCGTAGGGTGTCAAGTTAAGACATTGCATAAATGACAGAAGTACATTGAATATACGGAACTCACAAGTGTTCTATTGATTCATAGTAAGCCAGTACATACAATGATAGCAATATGTTCGACTACAATAGCATGTCCAAAGACTGGAAACAGATACAACATAAAGGAGTCTGGTCAGTTACCCGGTGCCAACAACCGACGGGTTAACTGCCAATGCTAACACAATTTACCTTAATGCTTAATTACCCGACAACAATCAAAGGTCTGCGAATTCATCTCCAAGGACAGCGAACCATTCTGGAGCAGCGAATCTCCTACTAAGGAAGTGGATTCAGTCTTTCACTTATCGTGGCAGTGTGCTCATTCATTGGTCTGCTCATACTTACCTTGTCTAGCAATACATCCCTGTTCAGCAAATCAAGTATGTTGCAGATAAGTTGATTATACTACTGTATGCCCTAGTTCAGTGTACATACTGCTTATCTTAGTGCTCCAAGTGTTGAAGCAGATTTGTAAAGACTCATACTGATTATTGCATAATAAAAGCTAAGATTAATTGCTGGGTTTTTCACCTCCAAGAGGGAGGTTTTCCCAGGGTATTCTTTGTGTTGATTTTCTGTCATTGCTATCTGTCTAATCTAAAATTAACAGTCTGATATAAAACTAACAGAGTGATCGAGAATGGATTAAATTCAATTCTTAATATACATCTGAAATAGTGCAGAGAAAAGAATGGTTATGGTTTGATGAGGATTGTAGGTCACGTAGGATCAGACTTAGGTCAACTATAGTTCTACTTCTTATGTTATCCTTTTCTAGTTAGATTCATTCTATGTAAAATGCCAAATGGTAAAATCATCATTTTTAAGAGGTTAGCTGAAGTTGGCTAGTTTAGTCTATTTCATCTAGGTTCTCACATTCAAAAACCATTAGTTTTTGGAATATTTTCCAACTCTTGTAAATTTGGCATATAACATGCTTATATGTACATGTAATTTCTCTATGAAAATCAAATTTATATTTGCAGAGATATTTTCTGTTACAAATTTGTGTTACACTATTTGTTCAGCATAACTGCATATGATGGTTACACTATTTGTTCAGCAATCTTTCAATATTAAGGTTAGAATATAGCTTCTCAGATACTTCATGAAGTTACTCTGAAAAACAAATTGATTCCTCAAACAGATACAAAAGAGTACCATTAACCATGACAAAGATCAGAGAGATTAGGCCATACCGCTTCTGCTGTTTACTAGGCATCACAAACAATGTGGTAAGACATTTAACACAGAATAAACAGACCAAATGGATGGACAACTGGACTGAAGTGCTACAATCGATTTTTTGGGTTATTGCATGGCCCTAGAGAGAGAGAGAGAGAGAGAGAGAGAGAAGCTTTATGTTAGTGTTACCCATCCAATTGAGGTGCCTTTTAGGGTTTTCAAAATCTCTTTTTCTCATGGTGATCTCAATGTCATTTTATGGTCAGTTTGTACAAGTTATGTTAGGAATCTATTTGAAGTTAACATATCATGTAACCTCAATTTGTTCTCTCCAGCCTAAAAAATAACTGTCAACTTTTTTATATAACAGAAAATGGAGAGGACATGCAAGTATTAAGGTACGAGCATGGTCAGAAGTATGATCCTCATTTTGATTTCTTTCAAGACAAAGTCAATACTGTTCGTGGTGGACATCGTACAGCAACTGTCCTAATGTATTTATCAGATGTAGGGGAAGGTGGTGAAACTGTGTTCCCTTCAGCAGAGGTTGGTTCTTTAGTCCTGTCATGTGGCATGTAACAAACTTGATTTACTGTGAGAAACTGTTTTGAGGTATGGATGTTTCTGTGACAGGTTGACTCTCGTCGTAGAATTAATACCAAAGATGACACTTTGTCTGACTGTGCCAAAAAAGGAGTTGCAGGTAATTTGGAACTCATTCCTGAATTTATCCAGCATTTGTTTTCCATTTTATAAAATAAGCGAACTTTAATATTTCAAGTTCACTCTCTGATTTCCTGGTGGTTCTTGGTTTGTAGTGAAACCAAAGAAAGGGGATGCACTTCTTTTCTTTAGTCTCACTCCTGGTGCCATGACCGATTCTCTCAGCCTTCATGCTGGATGTCCTGTAATAGAGGGAGAAAAATGGTCAGCAACAAAATGGATACGTGTAAAGTCATTTGACAAGACAACACAAACTTCAGAGAACTGTCGTGATGAAAATGACCGTTGTGGTGAGTGGGCAGCTTATGGGGAGTGTGTTAATAATCCTGAATACATGGTAGGTACAACTGAATTACCAGGTGTTTGCAGAAAGAGCTGTAAAGTATGTTAGTTTTGTTGGACAAAGATTTGCTGTTGATGGAAGATTTAGTAGATGCCTTTACTGAATAATCTTTGTACCATGGGCATGAAGACACAAAGGTTAACTTTGTTCTAACTTTTACATCTACTTTATAGATGTATTTGTGTATCCAATGCCTGAGCGAATCATAAGAAAATGAGTTGGCAAGTTTTAGCATTATTTATCTTTTTAGATCAATAAATGTTAGAGAACTGAAGTTTAGAAAAAAATATATTTCTTGTTACTGTAACCTTTATTAGTAATCACATGAAAAGGCAGTATTTTGACTCACATTTGTACCTGCATTATGGTAGTTGGAATTGTAGACTCTAGATTATATCTGTATGTCTGCCACCTTTATGTAACATTAAGTACAAAGTTGAAAAATTATTCAATTTTTGGCCTGATGCCCTAATTCTGATTAATAATATAAAATGTCCAGAAAATTGCATATACTGGCGAGAACTTGAAAATTTACGTAATTATATTATGATAAAAACTGAACAACAAAATAGCATCAGGGTCTAGGCAGCAAGCAACCAAGCACAAAAACTAACAATTATCACACCACTAACCGGTATCCGTTATTTTGTGCAACTACTACAAGTCCAATTATAATTGGGATCACTTCTATAAATTTCCATCAAAGAAATCTGCTACCTTTTTTGAACAAATGATATGTTTTCTATTATAAATTGGATTTGTAAATACTAAGCTCTAATATAAATTCCTTGGAGACTGGCCATCTTGTCATCACTTCAGGAATTAGAGTAATATCTTCCGTCTGCGAAAAATTGTGGCTGTAAAGTCTGCTATTTTTCAGTCATAACTAATTATGATGTGCTAAATGTACAAAATATCTATCTACTTAATATTGCAGTGGTGCAATTCAAAAGCTGCCAGTATTCAGTTAATCTTCAGGACTGTGCACACATGCAAAGATCAACTGACTGTAAGGATTCAAACATTATGATGAGGCCAATGCAGAATTTTCTTTTCATCCAATTAGAAGTATTACTTATCCCTATCTCCTATGCAGATTACCATTCTCATCCTGCCAAACTCTAGGACTGCACACATGCGAAGATCTACCAACTGTAAAGATTCAAATGTTATGGGGCCAATGTAGAATTTTATTTGCATCTGATTAGAATTATTCTTTGTACTTATTTCCTGTGCAGAGCATCACTCTCATCTTGACTTGGAATTCTCTGTTTTTCATTGGAATAAACTCCTTTTTGTCTTTGGGATTTATATTACATGTTAATCGAGGGAATCAAACCCAGTTCACTTCCAAAAGCGTGTAAACTCTTTACTCTTAGCCCACTCTCACATAGATATCATTTTGTAGCGATTCTCGGTTGAAGACTGTGGCAATGAATATTCTTAATCATTTCAAATCTCCATAACGAATTTTTTGTACGTACTAAACAAGATAAGCACGTTGTAATAACTACTTAGGTTTGGGGGCATGTTAAGAAGGGCAGTTCTGATGTAAAAGTACTCAAAGATTTGTGAAATTGGAAAGAAAAAATCTAGTAGTAATATTGGAGAAATTTCTAAAAATTAAAATTGCACAAAGTGCCATTTAACACAATTATTCCTGAAAATTCTTAAGAAGCGCCACATTGCTTCAGTTGCTCCAAATCCTCTTTTTAAATAAACACCCGCTCGGAGTCTGAGTATCCTTTTTATTTTCAACTGATCACATGGGACTGCCTATGCCAAAACATTGCAGCCTTGTCCCTGTCAATTGGACCCCTGCCTTGTACAAAATAAATATCATATGTCAATGCCCTACTTAGGTCGTGCTAGTCATCTAAGGATAATCCCTCAGTGGCTTCACCCAATGAATATCAGCATGCACATACAGTCTACATTCCTCAATAAGGGCATTTAAAAATCTCCTATTATGGGGTGTTATCATATAGCTTTGGGTGGGCAGGAACATCAAACACATTATCATTGACAATTTAACATTAAACAATGAACAAAGAGAAATTGTTGCACCCTGCCACCTATGACTTGCAACTCTTTGGCAGTCCAATATCAAGCAAACTCACGCCAATAACTATATCTCAAGTAACATAGTTACCTTACTGCATCTGCTCAAGAAAAACTCAAGAATTCTAACTTTTCGGCTTTTCTTTTGAATCCTCTATTCTCAGGAGTATTCATTTAATTTCTTTAGAGGACACTTTCTAAGCTCCTTTTCTGAATCATCTAAATCAGAAGAACATTTTGTACTTTTCTTCTAATAAATTTCTTTTATCTTTTATACTTTTTCTTTTCTTTTTTGTTCCTATTAAATTTAGCTAGGAGACCTGCAATGTTAAATAGAGAAGTCTTAGGTCCTCTGTCCTTCACGACAATTCTCTCCTATGCAAGTATGTGTCGTATGCGATGCCTTAACAAAAATATTTTTTAAATATCATAAACATGTAATCGCTTTACAAAATCAGAGTATATCGTTTGTAATACCTTGTTTTAGGTGTTTGTATACTAGCGTAAAATATTACGTTCAGCCATTGTTGCTCCATATCTTGATTGGCTTGTAACCACCAAGTTTTTTATGTCCAGCTAGATGAGTGGTTTACACTTAACCCTTTTGAGTTGCTTAGTTGTAGGAGTTTCACTAGATCAACACAACTCTCAGAGTTCATAGTTTGAAGCTTTATTTAAAAATTAAAAGAGAAGAAACAAGGACGATGAGTAATTATATATCCTGACTTCGATAATTTTGCTTATTAAATAAGCAAAATAAAGATGGCGCCATCTATGGGGGATTATTTGCACTCACCCCATAATGTTAGAACAAGTCAACAGTGGGGTTCTTTGCACTCACCCCATAGTGTTATGACAAGTGAATACTTGTTATAATACTATGGGGCGGGTGCAAATAATCCCCCCATAGCCAATACCAAGAGGGTGCAGTTAATTTAGTAGGTGACATCAAGTTATAAATTTGTAAGAAAGATGTTCACAAAACAATATTTACAAATTTAGAGGGGTTGTATAGATTGTTAATTGTGTTTTTTGATTTGAAATCTCAATTTCAATAGAATATGAATAATTTTATTTTATTTTATAAATTCAATACTAATTATATAAAATAAAAAAAAATTCTCTAACAACATTAAATATCATTGTTAGCATGTCTAGTAATTTACAAAATTAGTCCATTTACATGACATTGGGTTTGACAATGATCTTAGGAAAAAGAAAAAGTTCCAAATTCAAATTGAACTCTTAGGATACATCATAAGAGGTGGCAAAATAAAAAATTCAGTCACATGAAGAACAAATCATTTGTTTCTAGTCTAAAATAGTGAGATTTTTAGGATGTATAAATTATGTATTTAGGTCTACATAATATTTTAAAATTTGTAAATTAATAAGAGATGCCTTTTTTTTTTTTTTGAATAAAGGGGTAAAAGCTTTATTAATAATCAGAAACCAGCATTACACAAGAAAGCCAGAGCCACAAGGCTCCAGAAGAGAACAAACCCAACCAAAAATCATTCAGCTTCATAGCTATCCATATCCTCAACGAAGATCTTATGCAAGTCCTGACAGTAATCAGGGGAAAGATGCTCCCAACCCTCAACTTTCCAAACATCGCCATGTTCTGAAGCCCACTTAGCCAAACAATCTGCAACTCTATTCCATTCACGAAGAATGTGGATGAAAGACACTCTCTCCATCATAGGACTAATTTGCAAAATTTGGTGCACAATCCCTGCTAGCTGCCAATTAGTTCCACTCACCTTCTGCTCAATCAACAAATTAACAATAATCTGTGAATTCGATTCACAGATAACCTTACACCACCCTAGCTCATATGCACACTCCAGGACATAGAAAATTGCTAGTCCCTCCATAAAATTATTAGACTGTTGCCCTTTATGTACTGAAAAAGAAAGCCACATCTCCCATACAATCCCTACCAACACCCCCAATCCCAGCAGGACCCGGATTACCCCGAGAGGAGCCATTGGTGTTATCTTAATGGAATCATCCTAAGGGGGCAACCATCTTCCCACCCTTTGAACCTCCTGCTTAGCACGTCTACCTCTCCTGACACAAGCTGAGACAAGAGACATCTCCTGCAAACCGAACCTACTCATAATATCAGCCTCTCCTCTATCTAGAGGAAAATTCACCTCACATTTAGCTTTCATCGTCTCTTGGATCATGCTAATGATTTTATTCCACACTTGTTGAACTAACAATCCGACTTCCCTAAAGTTCCTCCTATTCCTCTCTAACCAGATCTGCCATAGTATGAAAATGGGCCCAATGTGCCAGACAGTTTGGAGAAAAGAGGACAAAATAGGAGGTTTGCCCAAACTGCTCCAAAACTCCACCAAAGAATCTATGTGAACATAGGGGTGCTTCCACACCCCCCACCAGTAATGCCAAAGCAACAACGAGAAAGAGCATCTGAAGAACATGTGAGAGGAATCCTCCTCTCCATTACCACACAAAACACAGATGGAAGGCCCATGGAACCCACGCTTACGAATATTATCCCAAGTTAGACATATATTCAAAGCCAAAGTCCAAGCAAAACAGTTACACTTCAGCCAAGAGAAATTGTTCGAAACATATTTCCACCAGTGCACCTCCCTCCCCTCCAAGCGACGGAACAATAGCTCCGGGTACCCACCGGCAACAGTAAAAACACCCTTAGGATTTGGGGACCAAGCAAATGTATTCCTATCCTTAAGGGAACTACAGTGTCTACTAACTAAAATGCCATGCAGCTCAGCGCAGTCTTCCTCCATATCAACAACCAACCATTCATTAGGAACCTTCCACCGCACCATCTCCAATTGCCCACACCTATAAACAGACTTAAAGTCGCTCACTCTAGATCACCCTGCCTCCAAGAACCTCTGGCAAAGATTCACTAAATTAGGAAACTGGTCAATAATGGGGGGATAGTCATCCCAAAAATCTAACCAAAAAAGCACCTCTTCTCCCCTCTTACAGATCCAAAAAAGACCTTATTTTATCAGTGTAGCCCCTTTCTTGAGAGTACTCGTAGAGCCTTTTCCCGCAAGCGGATATCTTGGAATTTGCTCCTTCGGGATCCTCTGCTTATACTTGAAAGACAAAATTCTAGCCCAACCTTGATCCTGTTCAACACACCACCTCCAGTACAATTTAGTCGCCAAAGCCTCTCCAAATAAAGAGGACTGCCTTAAGCCAAGCCCACCCAATTGCTTTGGGCTGCAAACCAAGTTCCATTTGACAAGACTCCATTTATAGGAGGACAGGTTGCCTGCCCATAAGAATTGCCTTGCCAAAGAATCCAATTCCTTGGCAAACCACTTTGGGGCCACTTGGAGCATACACCTATAAATCGGAAGAGCATGGACCACCAACTGGATTAGTTGAACTCACCCAACAAAGGATAATCATCTATGAGTCTAATGTTCAACCTTCATGCGAAATTTGTCTAGAATACCTTGCCAAGAGTCCCTGGGAGGATTACCAGCAGAGATAGGAATACCTAGGTAAGTCAAGGGAAGAGAACTGACCTGGAATCTCAAGATATGAGCAGTCCTCAACTGATTAGTTCCAGGTGTGTTGAAGAAGATAATGGAAGATTTATCCTCATTGATCAACTGGCCAGAAGCAACAAGATAGACATCCAAGATTTTACGCAGATTTATAGCTTCTCTGATCCTAGCCAGTCCCATCAGGGTCATATCATCCACAAACTACAAATGGGGCTGAGGAGGTATGTCATTACCCCAACTCCAACCATGAATAATACCCAGTCCCACATTATACTTAATCAATCTCCCCAGACCCTCAGCCAAAAGAATGAATAAGTATGGGGAAAGATGGTCCCCCTGACGAAGGCCCCTAGACGCACCAAACAACTCAGCATGATCTCCATTAATTAGCACAGAGAATGAGGTAGACGAAACACAACTCACAACCCATTGGATCCATTCATTAGCAAAACCAAATGCCCTAAGAATCTACTGGAGAAAGGACCATCAAACTCTATCATAAGCCTTTGCCATGTCCAACTTGATAAACATAGCTTTTTCCTTGGAAGCTGCCATAGAATGAATGGTCTCGGTAGCGATGACCACTCCATCCAAGATTTGACGGCCTTGTACAAACCCACTCTACTCTTCAAAAATGACCCCCCCAAGCCAATTCTTCAACCTTTCCGCTACCAGCTTAGAAATAATCTTATAAATCACATTACAAAGAGAAATGTGCAATGAAAGTCGCATTCCCATAAGCTGCTCATTCCTCTCCCTAGTAACTAGAGAAGGAATACAAACAAGAACCTGATTCTCCTCTTTTAATTCCCCCTGAGAATCCTCACTAAAAAGGGATTGGAAATACTGCATAGACTCCCTAGAAATCTCCTTCAAGGATAAACACTGTTCACCTCTATCATTAACCAGAACATGGATGGAATTGCCATGCCTTATTGCTTTCACTAAATTGAAAAAGAATGCAGTATTCTTATCCCCTGCTTGAAGCCAATCAATACGAGCTCTCTGTTTCCAGTAGACTTCCTCCCTAAGCTCCCACTCCTCTAAAACCTTGAGTGCCCTAACTTCCTCCCTAAGCAAGGCTTCTGACAATCTGTGCTCTCTAATCTCTCTAGTAATGTCATTCAACTCTAATTGAACAGTTGTCTTAGCATGAAAGATATTACCAAAACATTGACAATTCCACCATTTAAGCTGAAACTTAACAAATTGTAGTTGCTCGGCAAAAGTGTACATGGCAGTGCCAAAGGTTGGCCTCCCTTTCTTCCACCACTCTGCAACATGAACCTGCAAAGAAGAATCTCACAACCATATAAGCTGAAATCTGAATGAAGGACTATGAGCAAACCGAGTAGAAGAGGACACCAATTTGATGGGCTAGTGGTCCGAACCTTTCCAATCTAAGATCTCAGAGCATGTGGACCATCCCCCAACACCAAAAACTAGAAACCAGAAAGCAATACAGCCTCTCCGCAATCCAATAATCCCCTAGTCTCTTGTTGTTCCAAGTGAACAGACCATTACCGGGCTTGATGTCAACAAGATTCAAGGTTGATATACTATCCCGAAGAAGGAAGGAAGAAGGCTTCAATCGCATAACACCACCCTTCTTCTCACTCAACTCTAAGATGGCATTGAAATCACCCGCCATAATCCACGAATGAAAAGGAAAAAACCCACGCATAAAACTAATATGAGACCACAAATTCTACTTACCCTGAAAATCAGTGGGGGCATAAATGTTAGTAAGCAAGACATATTCCCCAGTCTCAAGACTAGAGGCAACCCCGGATAAAGATGATCTAGAAAAAACCCACAATATAGGATGAATTCTCAAGGGGTTCCAAAGACAAGCCACACCTCCAGAGGAGCCAAAAGCCCCAATAAACTGACATTCGCCTCTCCCCCATAGCTTAGGCACCAGACCCAACATACTTTCCATAGATAATTTAGTTTCCTGCAAGAAAAGGACATTAGAAGAATGACTCCTAACCAATTCCTGAACAAAATTTTTTGTCTAGGGCCACTGTTCAAGCCCCTCACATTCCATGAAAGCACAATCATTTTTGGGGGATTAGAAAAATGAGAATCTAGAGTCTTTACTGACCCTGACTCAACCAAGTTCTCCCCCATCTATTTGATCTTGTCCAAGTCCTTTCTGCCAACCTTCGAACTCTTTTTCGTTGCTTCTTTCTTAATGCCTTTCTAAAGAAGACCCATATGTAAAGAGATCTTATTACTTTTAACCCCATCAGAGTCCAATTTCTGTGTTGCAGGAGAAACATCCCCACTAGCCATCTTCCCTTCAGCACTAGAGATGGATCGCATCTGAGCCACTACTTGTTGATCCATCTCCTTTTGTTGACTCCCAACCTCTTGTAAAACCTGGGTAGTAACCAAGTTCACACTATCAGGAATCAACCCTGCAGCACTATGATCTAGAGGAATCATCCCCGGATTCACCTCCTTTTGGCTAAGATCATCCAAGGCTTCAAATTTGTTAAAGGTATCCTCCTCCTGACTCTCCTACAAAGACCTCTTTTGACCTCGGTTCCTATTCTTTGTCTTAACCGGGACAAAACCATCATCACCCACAACCTCACCAGACATGGAAGCTTTTCCTTTATCAGCCCCATCAAGGTTACGGGACGGTTGTTGAGGCTGATGCTCACCTGGTTTACACCTAGGGCACTTGCACTGCAAATGACCATACTCATGCCATAGACGGCACCGAAATGGTAAAGTCTCATAATCAAGTTGTTGGACCCAAGAATAAAAGCCCACACACATATCTATAGCATCTGGTAATGGCTTACTAAGATCAATTTCAACACAAATGCGAGCAAAAGTCATTACCTTTCTCCCCAAGGTTTGCGTTGAAGATCCAACAGGCTTCCCAAGCAATGAAGCTAGCATTCACAACACATCCTCCCGACAACATTCCACTAGAAAACAAGGTAATCGAACCCACACACGGACCTGATTCGGGAGCTCCTCCGAAGGGTTAAATCTCGCATGCCAAGGTTTGATGAACAACCCCACCTGGTTATAAAAATATGGGCCTCCCTCAAAGACCCTATTGCGATCATCCATGCAATTAAAAGTGACCATGAAGTAATTGTTTGCTAACAACATAACATCCATTTCCCCTCCTGGCACCCAAGTCCTCTAAGCCCAGTTCTCCAAAAATTGTAGAGAAACCCTCATCCCCAAAAATTTGCAGTATAACGAGTGCTTTGAAAAATATTCAACATCTTCAACAATCATCTCAGGCGGAATTACCAATTTCGGCCTCTCTTTGTATCTCTCAAGACAAGCATTAATCTTTGAAATCCGAGAGTCATAGGACAAACCTGCACTAGCAAGCCTTGAATCTGGAACAAAAAGATTATTGGCGAAGGTCTTGATACCATGTGACGAGGATTTCACACCCAGCCTACCTCGAAAATCCAAACCTGGAGAGCCCCCGAGGCTTCTCCTCTTGCAATCAACATCACATCCAACAGAGAAACCCACACCCTAAACAAAAAGTGGGTGAGGACACCACACACCCCGGCACGCACCGAACACCCACCCCTTTCTACCACCCCCAAAGGAAATACTGGTCATAGCCCCCCACACCCCACAAGCTACCCACGAAACAGTCGCTAACACCAAACCACAATCATGCCTTGAATAAACACTCCACCCATGATCCACCACACCTCCACCACCCCAGTTGACCAGCAGACAGATCAGCCTCTCCTTGCACGAACCCACTTCTCAGCTACGCATAAAATGACGGATCTCCGCCACAGGACAACCCTCCTTGCACAGAAAAAGACCACCTACAAGCCAAACATGGCCACACTAGACAATCAAACCTGTAGAGAACAAAATATGCCCCCCCTCACTAAGTCAAATTGACCCACCCTCCTGCGCATGAACAGACAAAGAGCTATCATGAGCTAAGGCTCGGATGCCCTAGCTCGGCTCGAAAAATTGCATAAGCCATCCTCTGTTCCCAAAATTAAATTCATTTAGGTTCAAATTAATAAGAGATGTTAGAGAAAATTTTAATTAGATAAAAAAACTTAAGCCACTATTCTTGAATGCAAAGAACTCTGAAGAGTTGCTAGAACTAATTTCTTATTTTTTGAATCTTTTATAATCTCAATTGATGCATTTTAGAATAATTAGTTTGCTACACTTTTGGAGGATAATGAAGGGAAAATGAATTTGCATGTACAATTTAGTTTAATTCAAGAATTGAACTTAATCATTCTTTTATTTGAAAAGAAATTCTTGTAATTGTTAAGAGATGTTAAAAATTTGTAAATCAATAAGAGATGTTAGAGACAAATTTAATTAGATAAAAAAATATTTAAGTCACTATTATTGAATGTAAAGAATTACTAGAATTAATTTCTTATTTTTCAAGGATCTTTTATAATCTGAATTGATGCATTTTAGAATAATTAGTTTGTGACACTTTTGGAGGATAATGAAGGGAAAATGAATTTTGCATGTACAATTAAATTTAATTCGAGAATCATCAACTTATTCATTCCTTTATTGAAAAAAAATAAAATTTATTGTATACAATCTCCTTTTACTAGATTTTTTTAAAAACTGATAGTAAGAATATTTTTTTATAAGCAAACAAACTGGAACATAGCTTTACTAAGGATGATATGTTTGGTGATAAATTATTTTGATGTATAATTTTGAAGTTCGAGATAAATGTTTGTCAAATGCTCTTACAAGAGAAAGAAAGAATTATATTAGAATGTTATGAGGAAGAAATACGTGTGAATATATTTCAAATGAAAAAGGGATAGAATTATAAAATAACTCAAAATATCATCATTAATGAGAATAAAGACAAGTAGTTTAATATTGTAAAGATTAGATCGAAGTTTGTTTTCTTGCTTACTAATAGTGTTGCCTTATAATTTTCTTAAATTGTAATAATCAATATGTATTATTGTAAATATGCCAATTAAATACAATATTCATTGCAATTAAAATTTTGGCTTCTAGCTATCAATTTAATTGTTGATTTTGGCATTTCTACCATTTTCTCAATTTCATCCAATATGCTTTCTTTGTACTAGCTAGTATAGAGAAAGCATAAAAATGATGCAAGGAGAAGAATAACCTAGCTTCAAGCCTGATTCATCCATTGCTGTCTAATTGAAGTAGAAAAATAAGGTGTCAAGGTGCTACATGGTCTCCAAAAGTTGCATATGTTATAACATTATTTTTAGATGAACTAGAGTGAAGAGTTGAATATTGTGTTCTTTTAGAGCATTTAGCAAGCTCGCCTAATGACCAAAGAGATTAAATTAAGCAACTAAATCATTTGAACAATTAGAAATGGTATGCACAACAACATATTGATAGGGTTGAGTATAGGACCAACACAATTATAGATGCATTAGAAACCATGAGTATTCATCTTGTTGCTATAATATAAAATCAAGATAAATAAGAAGCAAGAAGAAATGAGATGAAAGAGGAATCCAAAAAAAAATTAAAAAAGATGCATTTGGAATCTTTAAAAGAGCAAGGTGTAAACTATAATATTGTATAATCCATGTTAATAGATTTTTCTTTTATTGACAAAGTTTTAGCAAAAATTATTCTAATAGTTGGTAAAATATATGTAGGTTCCTTTGTTATTCATGAGTCCGACTCTAGTGCTCATGGGGGTTCTAGGTCTGTTCCAGCTATGAATGTGCCTTTCCTGTCCCCTGGTGCAACTATCTCTAGGTCTGCTTCTACAATGCAGACTCTTGCAAATTTGGTGTGTGATGAGGTTTCCCCATGCTATTGTTGTCTCTAGCGTCGTGGGTGTTGGGGTCCATCCTCTAAAGCATTTTTCTACTACTGGTGGACAAAGCTTTTCTCATGTTGCTCGATCTATTGTTGTAATGAGAAATCTTGTCATCTTGCTTGTGCCAAGACCTCCCCTATTGTGGTCTATGGCCAAGATGTGGTGGAGAATGTGGACTTCTACTAACGTTGTGGGTTGGTGTGTAGATTCACTGGTCTTTGGCCTTGTATCCTGGATCTTCATCGATGGGTGATGGATTCTTGGAGCGCTTAGTTTCAGGTAAGCTTGAGCTTTTCCCTTGTGCTAAGTGTTTCTTTATTGCTACTTTTGTTTCTATTTTTTACTGTGATTTGGATTTGAGCATGTTATGGGTTTGGAGTATCCTCTCTTTCTTGGCCAAACCATGGACAACCTCCTTTAACCCTCTTACAGAACCACTTAGTGTGCATCCAATATGGGTTCGTCTTCTCAATCTTCCACTTCATTTTTGGGAAGATTCTTGTTTTGAATCCATTGTCAACTCCATCGGTCACTTCTTGAAGTTAGATGATACCACTTTCTTAATGGGTCTTTCTACATTTACAAGCATTCTGATTGACATTGAGATCTTTATGCCTCTTCTTGGGGATGTGGTTCTCATGGTTGGGGATAAGCCATGGACTTAGTCATTGGATTATGAGGGCCTCTATTTCGATGTTGTCGTTGCTTCTCAACCAGTCACTTGGCCACAAAATGTTCTCTCTCGAGGGGTAAAGGCGATGCCACTTGGTGGAAGGACGCTAATGGTGATCACCTGACTGTCCTAGCTTTCAATTCTTCCTCTAACAACTCTTCACATATTGTTGATGATTCCTCCCAGGATGATAGTATGCCTCTTGCTACTGGTGTGGTCTCCTCGGGCCCTATTGATCCTCCACCTCTTGCTATTGGTGTGGCCCCCTATGAACCTATGGAACCTTCTCTTTATGTTGCTCTTGTTCTATTCCAGCCTTCAATGGAAGTTTTGTTGCCTAGTCAACTTTTTGCTCCTAGTGCTAACAGTCTCACTATGAGGTTCCCTCTCTTGGTCCCCCTTGTGATTATGTTCCAAATGATAGTATTGTCTAGACTATTGTTTGTCGATGGAGAAAAAATATTCTTCCCCCTCTCCTCAAACTCTTCCCTAGGTTGTGGGTGAATTTTCTACCCACCTTTAGATGTGGGCTACTAGTTGTTCTGCTAGTGTGTTCTAAGTGGTCTGTTTTGGCCTTTGATGTCAAAGGTTTGGTCTTGACCGGTTGTTTGTGTCCTTTTTGGCCTATTTTTGTATAGGGTCAACACCCTTGTTTTGCTACTTTTAATACCAAAGACATCTATAAATATAATTAATATTATAGATTGTCAATTGAGAAAAAAATAATGATTAGAATCTTTCTAAAAAATATTTACAAGATCTTTATCCAAAGGAATGGGGCTATTACCTCAAACCCAACATGTACAAGCATTGCCATCAAATAATGATAAAAATATTTATGATAGAGTTGTATTATGGGCATGTTTTATCACATTTTGCAACAAACTAATAGAATGGATGATTAATGTGCTTCATAACTAACTTACAATATTTTTTTGAATGCTTTTCTATTGGTAGGAAAATGTTTCAGATTCAGATAAAAGACAATGCCAGAGCCACGAAGTTAGCCACAACCATTATCATAAAATTTTGCTTGACTCTTGAAAAATAAAAGAAGATCAAATTTTAGAAAAAAGAAATTTATGTGATACAAAAGTGTGAAGAATATTGCAAGAAATACTTGACAACTATATAAAGGTTAAATATTAGATTTTGTAAATACTTAATTTTTTATATCTCTATATATTGAAAAATTAGTGCTTGATACACTTCTTTGGTAAAGAAAAAACACAAGCACTGTGTGTTTTTCTAATTTGGTGAAAGATTATAGGAGCTAAATGAAAAGAGTCAACATCTAACTTATTATGTATGGAGAAATTTGTAGATAAGTACAACTTAAAGTAGCATATATGGTGTAATTACATATGGTTGTATTAAACCGACATCATTTTAAAAGAATAAGTCTCAATTTTGTTTTACTAGGCCTAGAAGATTCAAGCCATATAAAAGTTTCAAGAGGATATTTACCATAAGGCCTACAAAATATGCAACCAATGCTCATTGTTATGATTGTAAAAAGAAATGACATTATGTGCATTCATGTCCTAGTAAGACACAAACAATAGTAAAGATATTTTCAAACCCTAATATTTATGAATTTGGGGATCTAATTGAAGATGAAGAACAATGACAAGCTAGTTTGGATTCTTAAGGCTATCTCCAGACTCTTGAAGAAGAAAGAGAAGAATGATTTTTCAGGACATTACACCATCCGTTGCTGAAGAAAATGAAGTAAATATGGATGAAGTACATAAGACAAATAAAATGTTTATGTTTAGGAAATATTCTAGTACATGATTCAATTTTGTATATTTTTGTATCAATATTTTGGATCACACTCAATGATACATCATTAGGAAGGGAAGACTTTTTGAAATATAAATTCAACAGTACACACAATTGAGTCCAAAATCACTCTATACTAACTTCATGAAAGGTGGAAAAATCATACATATTATAATTATTATTCTAACATTGATAATAATATCTTTTGTAATCAAGAGAATCGTAGAGATCCTAAAATGCTAGAATTAAAAATTGATTATGAATAGAGAAATTAGAAAATGAAAACTAGGGGTTGAATCTTAGACATTAATATTAGAATGACACAGGTCCCTAAAAAAATATAATAGAAATTATGAACTTTTAAATCTTTAATCTTTAATTCCTCATAAAAAGAATATCTTTGCTAAAATGAAAAAACTTACAATGTATTAATGCCTACAATTCCATCTCCATATCTCATGGGATATAAATATTCTACCTACCAAATTAATTTTCTATTAAAAACAAGGCATCCATATATGTCTCACTAAAAGTGGCAAGAGGATAGAGGGATTTATTCAAAAAACGTATATCTTCATTCATAATGAAGCAATTATCAATTTTGCAAAAAGAAACATTTAAAGATTTATTGTATAATCAATGTCTAAGGTCAGCATGAACCATGGATTGAAAAATAGTATTGCATTATTTCATGTTTGAAAAACAAATAAAAGGCTACGTATATAATTCTTTAATGGTATCAAACTTCATATTGTTTCCCAAAATGTCTAGTATTCATTAGAGAAAATAAACCTTCTACAATCCCAAATCAATAACACATTCCTTAAAGAATCTATTAAAGCAAGTTGAATTGAGCCTAGTTTCAAAGAACTTGTTAACCCTGAAGAAAAAACATTATTTAGAAAGGTTGAGACATAAGTTTATAAAGTAATTACAATTACAAGCTCCTCCATGTATGTATGAAAAGATGCAATAGTGTCAACTTCTAATAGATAGATCATGTATTCAACATCCACTAGAAGAGTAGTTAACATATAGCTTTGAAGTTGATATTCCCACAAATCACAATAAGCTAGTACAAAGAAAGTATATTGTACTAAATTGAGAAAATGAGAGAAAAATCAAAGTCAACAAGTAGACAACTAGAAGCCAAAATCTTGACAGAAAACTCTTTTTTAGCATCCTTGGTGATACTTTATTGTTTGAAATCATTCAAAAATTAAAAGAGAAAAAATAGGAATGATGATTAATTATATACCCTTGACCTCAATAATTGTTGGTATTAAATAAGCTATCCCGAATAAAGAGTAGTTAATTTAGTGTGTGACATAGGGTAATGTTTTAGCAAGTACAACTACAAATCTAGTTAGTTCGTAAAGAAGATGTTCACGAAAAAATATTTACAATTTCAAAAGGGTTGTATAAATTATTAGTTAGTCTTTTGATTTGAAATCTTAATTTCAATAGAATATAAAAAAAAAATTCTATTTTATAAATTCATTAATAATTACATAAATGATAACAACATTAAACATTATTGGCATGTTTAACAATTCAAAAACTTAGTCCATCAACATGAAATTGGGCATAATAATGATCTTAGGGAGAAAAAAAAAATTGAAATTCAAACTGAACTCTTAAGAGTCATCTTAAAAGGTGGCAAAATAAAAATTCAGCCACATTATACAAAAAAACATTTGTTTCTTCAGACATTCTATAGTTTAAAATAGTGAGAAATTTTTATGATGTATAGATTACGTACGTATCTCTTTACATGATATTTAAAAGTTTGTATATCAATAAGTGATGCTAGAGACAAATTTAATTAGAAAGAAAAAACACTTAATCAATATTCTTGAATGTAAAGAACTCTCCAAAGAGTTATTAGAACTAATTTCATATTTTTTTAGGATCTTGTATAATTTAAATTTATTTCTTTTTAGGATAATTAAACTACTTGTTGCCCCATATTTGACATACCCAAAATTTGAACTTCAAATTGGTCCCAATGTTGAATGAAGGCCCAAATATGTGTTTATGCGTAATGAGTGAGCATGTGATCCAAGGTCGTTGTCAGTCAAAATGGTAAAAATAGATGAGTTTTGAAAATTACAAAGAATTGAGGGAAATCGTTTTGTGAACATGTCCTAAGAATCATTTTATACCATATAACCATTTTTTCCCTGAACCCAGTTCACAGTTTGCTATATTTTGAACTTTCAAATTTTGATGTCCCTCACTCGCAAATAATTAAAATCCCTCACCCTAGGTATCATCATGAGGAATAAATGATGGTCTTTTTGCATTTCCCTACCATACATACGTGTTTCAAATTTCAGAGCCTAATTCCTTACCGTTTGAAAGTTATGGCCATTTTTCCTAAGTTTCGACATTAAATTGAAAATATTTAAATTATTTTTCACAAATAGTTTAATATTTTAAATTGTTTTTACTATTGTGATCATTTGAGGGAAAAATTTATCTAAAAAAATTATTATTTTCATTTCCGTTTTGTTCCCCTTCGTGGTCAATAGCTCCTAAAGGTCAAAATCATAACCTTTGAGAGAAAATGGTTAGGAATGCTCTGTTTTTTACAATTCTTAACCCAAATTTATAACCTCTCACAAAAGAGGTTAGGATTGCTCCAAAATGGAGCATCTCTAACCTTGTGTGGGCCCACTTTATGAGTTACATAAAAAGGTTAGAAATTCTTTGTTTTGGAGCATCCTTAACAATTTTCCAAGATGAACAAAAGAAGCTTAAAGAAATGTTGTCTCATGGAATGCAGTAGCGAATATCAAGATTATACTCCATTCACACACCCACAGAGATGGAGGAAGTATGATATGCCCAGGTTGGCATTTAGGAAGCGACACTGTCCATCAGTTTCTGAAAGAATTGATTGCCTAATCCCTCCACCAGAGGGTTACAAGCTACCTATTATATGGCCAACAAGAAAGGATGAGTGTTGGTACAAGAATGTCTCGTATGAAAGGATTAACAATGAAAAAACAAACCAGAATTGGGTGAAGAAGGAAAGGTAGAAGTTTCTCTTTCCAGGTGAAGGTACAATGTTTCCTAGAGGAGTCAGCAAATATGTGGTTCGAATGGAAGATTTGATTCTAGGAATGAAAGATGGTATTGTTTGAACTGCACTTGATATCGGATGTGGGGTTGACATGTACTAGCTATTTGCAGGAAACTTTACACCTTATATTATGATTTCGGTTAGACCTATGGTGGTTGAGTGAATGTATTCTCTTACTGTAGAAGTGAACATATATGCAGAATCTCGATGCACAGACAAGGTGGTAGCATGGACAACGTGCGCGAAGTGTTTGACATAGAGCTTCAAAGAGATGTCATCTCAAGGAACGAGGTGAAAAGATTGCAGGATATGCACGATGCAATTGGCGGGTGTAAAGCCAAATTTTGTAATCCTTTGCTAGCATCATTCCACCTTTACCAAAACGTGAGCTTTTAAATAGCACTTCAACATTCATCAAAGCATAAAAGGTTAGAGGAATTTAGTCAAATGTTGTAGTTGCAACTACTTAGGTAGACATAAAAGCAAATTGTGGAAGCATAGCCATGCCGTGAAGTATTTGACAGGATACCACAGCTGCATAGACAATGTCATGAAGCATTTGATAAATGCAAATTGTGGAAGCATAGCTAATACATGTAAAGTGTTTGAAGAGCATGTGGCAGATGTAGAATGTGTAGCCAATGTTGTGTACTGTTTGATAGAATGTCGTGTTTGCAAAATGCAGGTTGTAGAAGCATCAACATTACATATCATTTATTTGAACAGGATGCTTCATAGAAATTTTAATCCAGAATGATGCAAATCGTGGAAGCCGTGAGCTGCTAAATGAGAAAGCAAAGACAATACACGAGAAGTGTTTGTATGTTACAGAATGTGGAAGTATAGACAATGCACATGGAATGTTTGATAGAATGCAACATGAAATGCAAATCGTAGAAGCATAGACAAGGCAAGTGAACCATTTGGACAAATGCTCAAGTAATGTGGTCCCATAACACGACATGGCTGCATCATACACAAAGCGTCTGAGTTGTTTTGACAACACACCTCAAAGAGACATCTCCTCATGGAATGTGATAACCGCATAATTGTTCCAAAAAAATGCTTCAAAAGAATGATATCTCATGGATACCAATGTTGCAGAAGAGACACAAATCGATTGGTTGAAAAATATTTCAAAACCTTTCGAGCAAATGCAAATGGCATGAACAAAGACAGACTCAAAAACCTTTGTCATTATCTTACTGTGTTGCCTTGCTCAATATGCATACAAAATATGAAATCATGGATGACATAGCTAAATTGTTTGACATATTGTATTGAAGAAAAGTGTCTCATTGCATACAATGATTGCAAGATTCACATTAAATGAGAATGTTGAAAGAACTCTAGAAATTTTCAAACAAATAGAATTCGCAATCGTAAAAGCTAATGACCTTATGCTTGTGCCAAAATGCAATTGCGGAAACTACAGATTTTTGTTGGAACTTTATGTTCTGCCAGACATTCATTGTAAAATGTGAAAGCATAGACAAGGCATTGATCTGTTTGACAAAATACCTCAACGAAATATCAATCATGTTTGAAATGTGGAATCATTAATAGCAGGTGAGAAGTTTGACAAAATGGATCGAAAAGAGGTCAGTTTAATGAATGAAATGAATTGACCACAGGATATAAAGATTTCAGAGATTTGAATTAATGAAATGTGCTAGAACACATCCTAACATTATCTTATATGATGAATGTTTCCAATGACAATGAGTACAAGAGATTGAAGATGTCATCAAAATGATGTATTTTTCTAGGTTTTGAAATGTGGTTTGATGCATCATTGATAATGTTGAGATAAATATGATATCGGCTTGTGAAGATTCAATATAGATCATTGACAGATGCACCAAATAAAGAGATATCTAATTGTGCAGAGTTGAACCTATAGATTTTGTAGACAAACAACATATCTCTTCTAAAAAATATAGATCAGATTCATTTGTTGAAAAATGATAAGAAGGCCAAACCGAATGACTAATTTGCATCGTATTGTGAGATAAGATATGAATGGTGTAGATTTCAGTTAAAATGTTTCATGTTTGAGATAAGATGCAAAGAAGAAGAAAGAGGGCTACAAGGCGCTTCATCCAGGCACAATGTCTAATTGTATCCTTTATGTATCTGAGAATCTATGCTACGTGCACCTTAGTTCCCACAACGCTATTCTCATGTTGAATTCCCATCGAACAACTTATATATTATGATCATAGCTTATTGCAATCACTATTCAAGTATAAAGTGGTAATACATTCTGCAAATAGGTATTAGTTGGTCCGGGTGAATTTTGAATCAAATGGTGTCGCGACAATAAAAGGGATGATCCTTTACACAAAAGGAATAAATGAAGATATAAAGTTATGTTCCTACTCTAACTTTGTCTAGAGTTTCCAAATAAATTTGGTGATCAAAGTTGACAAAGCAGTGAAGGTTCAACTTTTTGTCAATGTGCACATCCATTGAGGATAGGTTGTTAATTGATAGCCCTTGAGTTTGAACGTGTGAGTTGTGGATTGGGAGAAAGACATAATGGCTACCTCGGAAAAACTAATAGCTTATTCTTTCTTCAGATTTATGGGTTTTAAGTTACCTTTTTGAAAAATGTGACTTTTGTTGCTTATTATAAATAGCGTTAGAAAATGAATGTTATTTACGCAAAAATGATGAAAATTATAACCATGTAAAGTTTGTTATTTTCAAAAGCAACGCATTTTCAAAAAGGCAGTTATTTGGGTAGTTACAAGGTAGTTACAAGGTGGTTATCTTGTGAAGCATATAAATACAAGGCTATTTGTAATAAACAAGGGGGGATACTTTGGCAGAGGGAAAAACTTTGCAGAATTTTGTAGAGGAACTAAGTGAGAACTTTTAATGTTCATACCTTTGTACTAATGGGTTTTTGAGCTTGTATATTTTCAAAAAGGATAATGAAGAATGCATTGAGTTTGTGTGTCTTGAATGTATTCATGAGTTATTGTTACTAATTTCTCGTATGTTGAATTAGTAATCCCTTTATGTATTGGTAAAATCTAGTGATGAAACACGTCATTTCATTGTATCTTGACTTGCATGTGCTAGTACAACCTATCTCTTCGTATGTCGAGGTTTATTGTATTTCTTTCATCATCGTTACATGACTAACCTATTTGGTGGTAACCCTTTTGGTAATTGTTATCATTTATGGAATCCTACTTTTCATTCGTATGTCTTTTAGTAGGGTTTATGCTATTAATCTTGTTTAAGTTCTATGTTTTCTCCTTTATGTACTTTCAGGTTAAAAGTACACAAAAATCCTAAATACCCCTATCATGCGAGGGAGCTGCCCCTCTCAAACGCGGAGGAAGATTGTGGTTTTACTCCACTCTCTCCAACTATTGGAACATTTTTCAGTGCTCATCAGGCAAACAGGGTCAGTTTCAGATAAACAACCGCAATGACAAATCTGTTTACCAGCACTACTATAATTGTGAAGGGTAATGAAGGGGGAAAAATTGCATGTACAATTTAGTTTAATTCAAGAATGATGCAGGAGCATCCTATGTCAAATGGTGATCAACATCAATAAAAAATATTTTCAATTCATTGTCTTCAGTTTTACTTTAATTTTCAATTTTGGTTGGCATCTCTCCTTCAACTTTATAGAAACCATAACTGTAAAGGGTGAAAGAGAGTTTAAAATATAGATTTGATCATGAGCATGTTAGAGGTTCAAACTACTTGGTAGATATGACAAGTGTGAAAGTGTTGTGGATGCTCATAGAGTTTTCAACCTAACAACTGAACCAAATGGAGTCTCATGGAATATGATAATTGCAACTTACATAAGTTATGGAATTCCTCAAGAGACATTGCAACAAATGCCTATTCAAAACAATCAGTTTACTCTCTCTGGTATTCTTCCTGTATGTGTTAAATTACCATCTTCAAATTATGAGGCATGGATTTCAATATGATGTTGTTTTGATAAATATCCTAATGGACATATATGTCAAATGTAAGAGCATATAGAAGGAACACAAAGTGTTATAAAATGCATAATACAAGCATGGTCTTGTTAGCAGCAATCAAGAAGGAAGACTGAGAGGGGAGGGGTGAATCAGTCTTCATCTGATCTCATAATTAAACTTCAAGACATAAACTAATAAACTACAGCAATAAACAGATATGCAAATCGACAACACAACACCAAGGTTTTGACGTGGAAAACCCAGTTAATGGAAAAACCACGATGGGAACCTACCCACCATAAGATGATACTCTGCAGTAGTATGTGAAAGTATTACAATGGGGAATGCACATGCATTCAGGCACACTGCCTAGAGCTCACTACTCAAAAGATATTTGCCCAAAAGGCTACAGCCCTCAGGGAAGTCTCACTAACTTACAATATTGTTCGGACTACAATCCAAAAGAAATGAATTGCAATGATAGCATCCACAAATGCCTGATGACAGTTTTGGTTAAGCACAATTGTCTGCTCTGCAACACTAATCTCACCTCAACACTTCATTGAATGATAAATCTTGTGTTCACACATTCACCTCTCTCTGATAATGCAAACACAAAACCGACACCAAAACTAAGTGGATAACTCACCTATATATACAATTCATTAACCTTAATAATAAGGTCGGCTAAACCCTGGACCCTCAACTCACAATTACAAAAATTACATTACACAATACAAAGATCGATCACCGAACCAATATAATGATTTACATTACATAGCATGGACCTAATACAAATTCCCAAATGATCTCATCCACCGGAAATAACGCCAAGATCAACTGCAACACGCTACACCATCAAAAATATCACATAACACGAAAATCAATACCGGTTGACAAAAACCACCAAAAACTTGCACAAAGATCAATGTGGATTGCCAAAACAAATAGGACACAACTAGGAAACACCAGCAAGCACGTTAGAATCATCACCAACAACTACACCAACACCACTTATCAAATCTTCATTGATCAATATCAGGAAGCTCAAGAACATAACCAATCAGCAACTGTCACAAAGAAAGATAACTTGTGGGGCACCAAATCACGAACCATCTAAAATGAAGATACACAAGATCATCCCAAACAATATCCCAAAACCTCAACACAAGATCTAATTACACCAGAATATACCGAAGGAAATCCCAGATTCTGCAAAGCAAAACCGAATAAGAAGATCTCCCCAAACTCACTGAAATAAACCACAAGAATATGTTGACATCAATGACAACAACATATCCGAGCGGCAGCAATGAACAACCATATCCAACAACTTCAACAGGTCTCGTAGAGTTTCATGATTGCAGGATATGCACAAAATGGATGCCTTGGAAAGTTTTAAGTAAATGCATTTGACAGGTATTATGAACGAACAGATAGTCTTTTGTTTTATGTGTAACATCGCCTCTTGAAATCAATCAATATCAAAATTGATTCAGCTCCTATTGTTTTAAAACGCCATTAATCAATGACAAATGGCAAATTCAAGAGATTTAGACCTAGGAAGAAGATAAAAAGGAAGAAGATAAAATGTTAACCATCAATCCATGAAGAATTAATTATTTTTCATTGAAAGAGAATTTTTTGTAATTGGTAAAAGCAACGCACAAATGACACAGTTTCCTTTTACTAGCCTTTTTTAGAATTGATAATATAAAAATAATTTGTTTTAAGCGACTAAATTGGAACACAATTTTACTAAGGATGATATGTTTGGTGGTAAATTATTTTGATGCAATATAATTTTGAAGTCCAATGTATGTTAGGTAAAGATAATTGTTTGTCAAATGCACTCACAAGAGAAAGAATTCATATTAGAATGTTATGAGGAGGAAATACATAAGCATATATTTCAAATGAAAAAGGTATAGAACTATAACTCAAAATATACACCTTATCGAGAAAATGAAAGCATAGATAGTTTAATATTGTAAAATTAGATCGATGTTATCTTTTTGCTTACTAGTAATGATACCTCATCATTTTTCTTAATTTAAAATAATCAATATGAAATAGTGTAAATACTCTAAATTAAGCATAATACCCATTCTATTAATTGAATATATATTACAATATGATATTTTGAATGAAAGAAAATGAAAACATACATAGTTTAATGTAAAATTAGATTGAAGGTTATCTTCTTGCTTACTAATAGTGATGTCTTATCATTTTTCTTAATTTAAAATAAATAATATGTATTATTATAAATACTCTCAATTAAGCACAATAAACATTATATTAATTAAATATTTATTACAATATGATAGTTTGAATGAAAGAAAATGAAAAAAAAGTTTAATGACGTAAAATTAGATGGAATGTTATCTTTTTGCTTACTAATAGTAATGTCTTATCATTTTTCTTAATTTATAATAATCAATATGTATTATTGTCAACCATTGTATTAATTAAATATCTATTACAATATGGTATTTTGAATGAAATAAATGAACATCAGAGATTGTCTAGACCTATACCAACATTCATTAAAGTACCAACATTCATTAAAGGAACCACACATGTTTGTCACAACAATATTTGGACACGAGATTTGGGTGATGTTTGGACACAAGATTTGGATGATGTTTGTATATCTTTTATCATTCAGCCATTTTTGTAAAGCCTTGATCAATAGCCTACAATGCAATCCATGACAGACTCTCATAAACTAAAGGCCCAGATAGAATTTCGTTTAGGAGATTCAATCAATTAATGACAGGATTGGAGTTCTAAATAAATAGAAACACTCATGTTTCTCCTGTTGCTGCTGCTAGTCCTTAACATCCAAGCTACATGATAATAAATTGCCATGCAGAGTGCTCATAACTAATAAACAACAATGAAGACAAAAGCTAGATTGAGTGGATGACACTTGAGGCCATGTAAATTGTCAATGTTTCTAATATTAGTCATCTCCTCTGCCAATTTATTTGAATTTCTCACAAAAACTGTTTGAATTCAAGGATCTGCTAGTTATGTTCCTCTGTTATTTTTTACGAGTCTATATATTGCTACATAACACAGCGATATGCTAGAGTCTTGTCTTCTACTATTCAGCCATTTTTGTAAAGCCTTGATCGACAGAGGTTAGATTATTTTTGCTGCTATACATGGCTAATATTTATTAGTCATAAGATTGTAAAGCCTATACCAATGTTACAAATGAGCCCCGTGGTTGCTTTGGTCAACTACTATGACAATAAATTACAGTTGTTATACATGGCTCAATTAAATAGCCATAAGATCATACGGTCAATGCCAATGAAACAAATTAGCCTGTGGTACATTTGCTTTGATCCACTTTTATTGAACTAGCTTTACAGATACAAGTTTCTTTGCTATTTTCCCTATACGATATAAAGAAAAATGTTTCCTCAGCCGTGTGTGTAAATTACAGCAGTTGTTATACATGACTCAATTTATTAGCCATAAGATCATACGGTCAATGCCAATGATAATAATTAGCCCGTGGTACATTTGCTTTGATCCATTTTTATTGAACTAGCTTTACAGATACAAGTTTCTTTGCTATTTTCCCTATATGATATAAAGCAAAATGTTTCCCCAGCCGTGTGCGTGCACGTGTACGTGTGAAATGGCAAAGAAACTTGTATCTGTGAAGCTCATGGTACATAACAGTGGATCAAAGCAAATGTACCACTGGCTTTAGAGATACAAGTTTCTTTGCTATTTTCTGTGTGTCTATGTGTGTAAAGCCCATGGTACATAACTGTGGGCCAAAGCAAATTTACCACGGGCTTTACAGATACAGGTTTCTTTGCTATTTTCCCTATATTAGGTGTCTCTGTTTATTAAGAGAGTGCAAACTTCAAAAGAAAGAAATATGCAAAACTACCAAACACTGAAGAAAATGAATTTTGAACATAACATAGACAATTACATTTGAAAATCAAACCCATTCAAGCATTCTCATCACTCACGAGTCTTGGTTACAGTAAATGCTGGATAATCGACACAGTAACTGCTTTGGAAGTCAGAAATCGATTAGAGAAATAGTTTTGAATTATGGTATAGTTTCCAATTTAGTTGATCAGGAAATGCATACTATAAGTACAAGAAAGTTTCAGATACGCATTATAAGTCCTAAGTCCGTGCACAAACAGGAAATTGAAAAAACATCTAGTGTTTCACAGATGATTACATAACTGATACAATTATATTTGTAGATCAGCTTCCAATTCCCAATGAATAAATTTAGGCAATTTCAGTCACGAGTTCAATTGTCGATCTGCACCTTAACATAATAACGCACATTGAATTTATTTAACAATAGTTTGAAGACAAATAGAAAAAATCTGAGGAATGACATCTTTAAACTGTCTTTGCTAAATGTCCAACCAAAAGTATGCATGCATTTGACATTTTTGGAGGCTGGCAGAATATAGAGGTGCCAATAGTCAGTGTCACAAAATTATAATTGATTCCAAAGTGGTCTAATTCCAGTTTGAGAGAAAGCTCATGTTGGAATTACAATATTCATGAACTTTCTCTTAGCAAATGCAAGCCACCATTTGTTCGGAGTACCATTTGGCCGGTATGCACAACTCAATAGTCTTCCGCTGGTTTCTTCTCTTACTTGTTTAAGATAATTACGAAATAACTCTGAATACCAATAAGAAATACCATCGTTAGCAATACATTCATGATCACGACAAATTAGGACTCATAACCTTCATAAACTAAAAATAAATCGGTTCTTCAAAAACACAATAGAGAATGCCAGTTCTAAAATGAAGTAATGTTTCACTTTCAGGTACTAATAATTGTTAAAATATTTTCCAGAATTTCACACCTTTTTACTATTTCCATCAAGAAAATCCTGATTTTATTAGTATGTCCATGATTTAAAGTCACATTTCAATCTATGTATCCTAGCTAAACTACCAAATTCTTCAACTCCTTTCTTGCAGTTCTCCAGCTAGCAAACTATCCTCAATTTCGTATGTTTTTAACTAACAACATCGAGCTCTTACCAGAGAGACAAACGAATAGCTTTCAAAATCTCACACAACAGTTTCTCTAAGGAATCAACTCATTCTTCAAGTAGAGATGGTCAAGCAGAACATATGGACAATTATATTCTAGAGGTGCATACCAGATTCTTGTTGTGACTGGGGTACAGCAAAAAGTCCTCCAAAAGGAAAGCCAGGCTCTCCAGGGACTGGCACTTTCTCCAGGCCCAAGTTGATGATAGCTTTTGTACCCTCTGCCAAAGTTCTGCAGCCATCTAGCCGTTTCAAGGCCATGTTGATATACAGCGTTAAATAAATCAAAAGCTTGTCTGCTGGGCTTTTGACTTCAAATTTCCTGAAGAAGACATTGGCACGGAAGAATGTGATGGCCTCATCAACTATATCGGTTCCACCTGTCTCAGAGATACACTAAGAGATTATTCACCTTTCCTTCTGTAGAAGCCAAGTTCCGTGAACAACACAAATTCTTTTTCTACCTTTGTTTTCACAAATCTGAGAGTTTGACAACTTCTAAGAGTACATTGCCACTTAAATATGATAAAATTTATGGAGCACTACTTATACAGAAATCGACTTTTCCAAACCTGGATCAGAAGTTGGAGCAGGCCCCTTAATGTGGCTTTTTAAAGGAAGCAAAGGGCATCCACAAGCTTCAGCAATTCCTTCTTCATTTACAAACGATGAGTGATAAACCTGAATTCAGAGACCCAACAAAAAGTAAAATATAGAGCTGAAATTTTATTTTGGTGTCAAATGGAGCAATGCTATGCTATTTATGAATGAATCTGCCAAATCCATTTGTGACTTCACAATAATTCGGTTGGATTAAATCAAGTGTACATAGGATATGCAATTAATAGTTCATTGCATAGTTTAAGATAAATTGCAGCTAACGTCATGGAGGGTCCCGGTTCCACTGTCTTGCCGTTTCTTAAGTGGAAACAGAAATGGCAAAACGCAGGAAATATCAAGGTGTATCCAGAAATATCTCTGAAATGACCTTATCATTTCTGGAAATTTTCCAGATGTTCTCTGCATTTCCATGGCGTTCACAGCCATTTCGAAGGAGTCCCCAGGATTACAAATATATTGAAAATCATGTGGATTTTTTTCTAAGTTACTTTTTTAAATAATTTTGTACAATGTTTCCGCATTGTTTACTTTCCAAGGCTCCAAAAGACTATCTTTCCATGTCCATTCTGTTTCATGCTAACTGGGAATTTAAGTGATTACCAAGAGTTCTTTATACAATCTTTTGAAGAGGTGCCTTGAGTCTTCACTAAGTTTTTTCTTGACGCTCATAATAGAAAGAGGACTACCATTAATGGCAGTATAACAGCAACTTACAATAAATACACTAGATGTAATGTAGACCAAAGTTGCAGAATTTGAAATTGGTAACAGTTTGGCAAGAGAATATCTGTCAATTCAGATTGACCATTGTAAAACTCTGGTAAAATATTAGCATTGAGACATTATATCAAATCCCCTTTTTAAACATACGATTATTTAACTTATACAAATATACAACAAAACTTAAATCTAACTAATCAGTATCTGAAATAATCACCCCAAATTGTTTATAAATTCCTGTAGGCTCATAATAGGTAGTTCGAATCACAGTGTACAAAATGGACAAGGTGTTATTTTTCAAATTTCAATGGAAAATTCAACATATAGAGGGTTTTATGTCAAGCAACAAATTGGAGTCTTATTTTGGCAAAACTCAACCATGTAGGACATTGAGATTTGCCCTTAACTTCCCAAGGCTCTGGCCATGAACCAAGTTCAGCAAGTAATTTTCTATGCCACATAGATAATCTCATGATATAGCGAAAAAACTGTTGCAAGAACATAGCTAAAATGGCAAGCAGTATTTTGAAAACTATGCAAAGGAAAATCAGATTACAAGTGGAAAACCTCAGCAATTTTCAACCAATTGTTCATCATTTACTCAACATAACATATAAACCTACTGTTTGGCCAAAGTTATACCCATATGTCCAATTTGTTATATTCAAAACACAGTCATAAGAAGTCCTAAAATTAAAAACTCACAAGATCACTTGCAAACAACAGCTGGCAACAAGAGGAAACAAGTCATCTGATTTACAAAGTTTGAATTAAATTTGTACCAAATTTAACTTATAATTGCAGACTTAAGAAGACAGCAAATTGACAAGTTGAAAGCTATGAATGGTATTGAAGGTTCTTACAAAAGAGTTACAGAAAATGGTGATATATCCAAATTCAAAAATCTAGTCAACATTTGTTGAAAATGTTGAAGGCTACGAGTTAGAAAGAAGGCATTGTTAGACAAATATATCTTAGTAATAAAGTGGAAAAATGATTGAGATAAGGCTACAAGCTCACAATCATGCTCTTCTTGAAAAAGTCCAACACCTAGAGAAGGAAAGAAAGTCATGTCACACGTGATGCAGGATTGAAAAATGGCAACAACGAAACAAAAAGGATTAACACTAATCCAAAAAAAGACACAAAAGCAACGAGCTCCAATTGCTTAAAGAATGCCACACATCTAACTCAAAAAGTTCTTTTGGCTGACCTTACCTAGTTGACTAAATTAGCTAAAGAATGCCCTAGAATTATAGAAAAATACAAAATTAATCCTAAGACAACAGCCCATGAGACTATCCAGAATAACTTACAAAAATGATGATTACAATTTATGAATATACATAACAACTAGAGGAGTAACTTCCTAGACATTGTTGGGTGAAAGGCAATCTCCTAAACATGCAATCACTTATTATTCTGCTTATTTGAAAATATAAAATAGGTGCATTTGCCGAGAAATGGCAACCAATAATCATATTTTTCTAAAAAAAATATCTTAACAAACCAGACCAAGGGACACCTGTGCACAGCCACAGATTTTGTAACAATTACCAAAATAAGGTCTTTTAATGCATATCATACCCTACTTACCATTTTTACTGTTAATCTGATGCTGGATTTAAGACTTCCAGATCAAAATTTAACGAGTAAAGTTTTTCTGCAATTTGTTGTGCTGCTGAAGAATCCTTTGTTCCAGTGACTGCAATGGAAATGTATAACACTAGTGTCCGCTTTGATAAAGATTTTGGAACTCATAATCCTACCTCTATGGCAGTGTTAAATTCTCTCCCTTAGGATAAAAATAACCTGTAAAAGTTATCAAATTATTAAAAGTGTTAGCATAAGTGAGCTAAATTATATGCATATAAACCTTACTACAAAATATAAGGCTTGCTCAAACTTGGTTAATCATAAAGGAAGACAAAGAAAAGATAGCTAAAAGTGAAAATCGAGACATCATAATTTAAACATTGTATAACTTCTGAACAACACTAAATATGCTACCATATCCCTACCGTGTTAACATTAGACAACCACAACAACCAAAGAACTGAGACTCGGTATCAAACAGAAGCAACGAAAAAACTAGGAGAAACTGGTTTAATTACTAATCAAAAAGTTACAGATATTTATCAACTTGGATGAAACAAACACATAAAAAACAAAAAAAAAATATAACCACAAGTGATAAAAACTCTATCTGAAGATATTTCTTAATATGGTATCAAAGCAGGATGGCCTAAGTCTATACTGAATTGATTTAGTTACAAGCACACTTTATCTACCACAAGATGCCAAGGAAGCACCACACTATCGTCAAAGGATCTCAGTCACATTTTCCCGGTCACGCCAGAGTTCAAGTCTATCACACTCATGTCTGATTCTTAAAGAGTTGCAGGTTGTGTAGAAAATTGCAAGTAATAGTTGGACAAAACTGTAGGCAAAAAATCACCATTTTTCTATGGATGTATCAATCATTGGGGCACAGGCAAACACAATCCCTCTTACAAGGTCACAGCTAGGGCACAGGCAAACACAATCCCTCTTTTTCATCTATTGCACGGATGAATGAATGAAGGATTTTAATAACGTCGACGAGGCCAAAGCAGCCTATGGGACCTGTTATCACAAAAGCTTGCACCCTTGCTGAGCTATCAACTCAGCAACCTTGTGAAACATGGAAACAACTCCAAAGTGTGGGACCTTGCGCAAGGGGGTTGAATCTCCGGAGAAGGCCAGCTTCCTTCTCAATCCAAGTGCAGGTGTTGAACCAACTCAACACTTTAAAACTAATTCCTAAGCCTATCCTAACAACTTGTAGAGGTAAAGGGAAGAGAGAATGCTTGAAATAGGAGGTGATGCACCAAGAAGAGATTGTTCCTCTCCCCATTGAAATGACACAAAGAATTAACTGAAACACCCAGGAGATGCACAAACTTCAGTTGCATGAGTGACTCCAATGCATGTATGGAGGTTAGAATTCGCTAAGTGTCAAGAGGGGAGAAGGATTCCCACAAGTCACACTTCAGATTACAAGTTAACATGGCATATATGGAGAGGAAAGCCATAACACATACACCTATGATGAAGGTAAGAAAACATACACAGCATACATAGGTTGAAAGAAAGCAAGAATGGTGATTTTCAATTAATTATAAGGCCAATGGCCAAACTTACAGTTGCATAAATGCAAGATAAATACAAGAGAAGTGGGAGAGCATGGAATAGCTCAAGCCAGCAGGGAGAGAACCTTTTACAATGAGGCTTAACAGCCTTTATATAGAAAAATGGTTACAAGAGTGATCATGACCCCTGTATGTCAGTCTCGGAGTGAAGGGAAGTGCATGCACTTGATTTGTACATGCAAGTAACCTAGCCATACCCACAAAAGGCAATTCTGAGAAGGGTGGATTGATTGACCTTCCAAAGTCAGAGTATGCAGACATGACATAAGTCACCACAACAAGCATGGCCCCGTACCTCCCTTGATAGAAATCCTACCAAAAATATTAAATGCACCCCTATGGCTCCACAAAAGAAGGTGCATATGTCAACAAAATTGTCCGAGCATTTAAAGCTTTGAGTGTCAATCACACCATCTGGAAGTGTTGCAAGTCGGAAGTAGTTTGGAAGACTTCGGAGACCTGGGTCACCGAAGTTGGGGAAACTTCGAAGACCTGGGTCATCGAAGTTGGGGGAACTTCGGAAACCTAGGTCACCAAAGTTGGGAAGACTTAGGAACTTGGGAACCTAGGGGTTCCGAAGTTCCGGGGTAGAAGACTTAGGAACTTGGGAAGTTCCGGGGTTGAAGACTTTGGAACTTGGGAACTTGGGGGTTCCAGAGTTTCGAGGTTGAGGAATAAGGAACTTGGGAACCTAGGGGTTCCAAAGTTCTGAGGTTGAAGAACTTGGGAACCTGGGGGTTCTGGAGTTCTGAGGTAGAAGAACTAGGAACTTGGGAACCTAGGGGTTCCGGAGTTCCGGGGTTGAAGAGCTAGGAACTTGAGAACCTGGGGGTTCCAGAGTTCTGGAGTAGAAGACCTAGGAACTTGGGAACCTGGGGGTTCCGAGGTAGAAGAACTAGGAACTTGGGAACCTGGGGGTTTCGGAATTCCGGGGTTGAAGAACTAGGAACTTGGGAACCTGGGGGTTCCGGAGTTCCGAGGTTGAAGACTTAGGAACTTGGGAACCTGGGGGTTTCGGAGTTCCGAGGTTGAGGAATAAGGAACTTGGGAACCTTTCCGAGGTTGAAGACTTAGAAAGTTGGGAACCTGGGGTTTCCGGAGTTCCGGGGTAGAAGAACTAGGAACTTGGGAACCTGGGTGTTCCGGAAATCCTGGGGGCAGAAGAAAGAAGGCAAGGGAAGGAAGGAACCTCCGACAAAACAACACCTCACACTTCATAATTCCATTGCTTTTCTCCTTGATCAACTGAGGCAGCGGTGGTCCATAGAACATATCTCTGATCGGTTCTCACTGAAGGACCAAGGGTGTCATAGAATGACAACATGACCCACGGACAGTGCACACCCCAAAAAATCAAGGCACCAAGACCTTAATCATTATGTAACCTCTTCTCATGATCTGCTCTTCTGCGGTGAATTTTGATCAATAGATTTGTTGTTTTTTCGAGTTTTGTTTCTTCAAACAAAGTGTTTATATTGTTTGTTTTCAAAATGTCTTCATAAATGGCATGCATATCACTGTATGTCGGGGATGCAACTAGGGCACAGGGAGACATTGTCACAGTTTTTCATCAAGGGTATTTATCAGTCATAAAGCAGTAGAATTTGAAGCAACTGTGCAATAGTATTTATTTGAGAAAGATGTAGTATTTCAAGTAACTGTACAATATAGTATTTATAAGAGCATAGAAATTTCACAAGAAAAATATTCCAGCCTTAATTTCCACACCTAGAAAGTAAAAATTCAAATGCAACTGATGATCAAGAATTTGTGAGGAATAGTGAATGGGAATGAGAAATCACCTACAAATCCAAATAGATCACTACAATGGCAAAGCAAAGATGGTAAAGCCAAAGCCATTATTGATCTTACTCTCTCAACTTCTAAATTACATATATAGATCTATAAAGATCATCGAAGAAAATCTGAGAAAATTTAAATAAATTGTTTGGAGCAAAAACACTTAAAGAATTTTTTTCTCTAGGGGCTGGGGGCCTAGCTCGATTGGCGAGAGCTTCTTGTGATGAAGCACGAGGTCACGAGGTCTAGTCTCCCCCAGCCCACATGGTACTGGAGGACGTGTCGTGCTAGCATCACCGGTCACGTTAAAAAGTTTACCTAGCGCACTACAGTTTATAGGGGGTGCTATACCCGATTCCTGCAGTCTTAAAAAAAAAAGAATTTTTTTCTCTAAAGTTTCAACTATTTAGATTCAAGATGGCTAATGGGGTCACCATGTCTAGCCATGCAAGCAATCTAAGACATCGCTAAAGCCATTTTGATAAACAATATGCTTTCACAATTCAGCAATGTCATTTTAACTCTGTCAAATACTTCTCAAACTCTGAAAGATGTGATTTCAGCTCTCTTAGCTGAAGAAAAAAGAACAATTGTAGAGGATATTGACAATCACATAAAGATGAGGGGGAGATTGAAAATTGTTACTACAAGAAAATAGCCCACAGAGCCTGGAATGATAGAAATTGAACCATTGATGATCTCGAGGGAAAGCTCAAAGGCAAACCAAAAGAATAGTCATTTTCCATATTTTAAGAAGTCCACTCTTTGAAGACAAGAAAGCATCTAGTCTGAAAGAAGTCAATATCAATGGTTGTCCAAATAGTCTAGGAGTTTGTAGATCTTGGGAAATATAACCCTTACAAGGGTCATGTGACAACTTGATGAAGCACTATGGATATAGCTCAACATTGATGGTTGTTTGATAATTTGAGAGATTTGTAATTTGAGAGTTTAGGGGGCTGGAATTCAAGAACTTGAGAATTCAGCTCCGAAGCCATACTTTTACAAGGGTTACAAGGCAACTTGATGAAATACCTAGTCCAAGTACTATTTTCAAAGAGATTTTTCCGAGAATATGGGGTTCTGTTGTTTTAATTTTAAATCGGCATATATTGGCTTTTCAGTTCTGTAAGCCTTAGGAGGGGGTGTTAGAATATAAGGTTTGCCTTTTTCAATAAAGTCACCTATGTGTAATAATGTTAGCTGTGCTGTTAGTATTAGATTTTAGGATCATGGACAAGTGCCATATTTGTAATTGTCGATTACATTTCTCAAACTCTATATAACAAGATGCCAATTTTCCGTAATATTATATTGTGTTATTGTGTTTGTGCTCATTACTCATTTATTAATAGGAATTGAATAAGGTTGCACTGTCTCTAAACAAGGATGCCAAAAACACAAGAACACAAGATGCTAGCAGCCTACTACTCACTTTCTGACTTGTCTCAGACAGGTTGGTCATATTTTTCAAATCCCCTTCATATGTCACCCATTTTTTTAAAGTCTTGCCTATTCACAAACTAAATATTTGTTTTGAAATTCTTTAAGCCTTGCAATTACTCAATGAAACTAAAGAACAATAATGCGCCCATGCATAGAATAACTGTATGTGGGATCACAGTTTGTACAAACGTAAAGGCCATTGTGGGTTATATAGATCCTTTAGTCTAAAATTAGGGCTTGAACTGTAGTTTTTAATATTTTATTCGAACCAGATTGACTGAAGGAAATAAAAATTGACATGTCAAATCTAGATTTTGCCAATTATATGGATATAAAAATTGACATGTCAAATCAAGATTTTGCCAATTATATGTTAATTCAGTATTGTCAGTTTTTGCCCATCAAATGGTAATTCAGCATCATCATATTGCCCATTAAATGTTAATTCAGTATCATCAACTAGAAATTTAATTCATTTATGTGTAAGAACACATGGACTTTTTAATTCCCACCTTGGGAGGGATACACTTAATAAATCCTCCTTTGAATCTTTGATCCTCAGAATTATCCCTGAATGAAATTATTCTAAAATATACATCAGACTTCCATGGCCCAATAACAGCACCTCCAAAAAGCAGTGAATGAAAAGTGAGAATGCAAAATTTACTTTTACAAGAATATAACTAAACGATCATATATGGCTCCCAAACAACATAATTGCACGGAAACTAGAGGATCTCTCCTATTTATCTGCAAAGTTGCTATTGAGTTGGCAGATAATCAGGCCATTGAGAAGGCTACAATAACAATCTCAGCTTGACCTTGAATAAAATTTGAAGCATGTTTATATTACTTTCCATTTCATCTTCAGAGGTAGGATACTTAAAGCTACTCTCCTAAATTGTCCCCAAGGGCCACTCAATATGCCATCTTCATATTCTTGATGTGTAGTTTTCTTTAACATAACAGAAAATTTCATTACTAAAACATGATTAGAGACCTTGAAAAAGATCAAAACTTAATCTGCACACCACTCATAATAGTATGAGTTTTGAAATACCTTAATAAGAATTGTATTTCAACAGTTTCCAAAATATAGACAAAATTATGTATAAGCTTGCCTGCAATCTACAAAAACAATATTTCCGACAAAGAATCACTAGAGAATAATATTGAGCAGATTCATAATTAAATGTTGAGGAAAGGATTGGATGAGAGCTATAGATTAAAGAGGGGGATAGGAGCACACATTTCTTCCATCAATCAACAGTGGCCAGAAGACAAATCAACCACTTAGTCACCTTAAACAACTCACCTTGAGACATACTATTCTGTCCTCAGGGAATTCAACATGATGAAGTAGATAATTTCAAGAATCTACTCTCTAAAGACAACCAAAACAAGAGAGAAATGCAAGAGCAACTATCAAGTATTTCTCATGACAGCTGAGGACCAGAATCTTGGTCTTCTGTCTCCAATCAGTGAAGAAGAGATAAAAAAGCAATCTGTAACATTAAGAAGGGTAGACTCCACAACTAGATGACTTTCTCTCGAGATTGTTTCAATTCTTTTTGGAAAACTTGAAGACAGATAATGTGGTAGGTGTAAATAAATCAATAAAATTTAAATAAGTAGTGAAAATTTTCATATACATTTCTAACCTTGATTCCCAACAAATCATATGTACAGCCATTGGATACCTTGATCAATATTCGCATACAATACAATCATCTCAAAAGTGCAAAGAGTATTTTGTTCAAGATAAACAAAAATTGGATGGGATGGTTATGAGAAAAAACGCTTAATTTCCCTACTCAGCAAACAAGGAGCTGTGAGAATCAAATGGACATTGCCAAGGCAATTGAGAAGAAGTTCTCATTAAATGTTTTCGAGGGGTTTGGATTAGTGCATTTGAGACTTTCAATGTATTTCAACCCCACAATTCTCCATCCTGGTGAATGGGATCCCTATGACCTTCTTGAGGGCATTCAAAGTGGTCAGACAAGAAAAATTATACTCTCCATACCTCCTTCTAACCAGGGCATAAACCCTTGGGAGATCTCCATACTAGGTGAGGAATTTGGATTTGACTAAGGACCTCAAGTAACTTCTCATGTCCTTCCCATTTCACATCTCCAATTAGAGGCTAATATTGTCCTCATAGGTGAAGCAACAATGCACAATGCTAAAGAAATGAATTCCATCCTCGACAATTGAAGAAGCCCTTCAACAAATGACCAATGACAAATACAAGGACATTTTTCCTGTATTTATCCTACTAATCAAAGAAGACTAGCGACCACCATGAGTTTCTCCATTGGTACCCTCCCAAGATAGTATTTGGAGGTGTCCCTCTTTAATTAAAGTTTTGTGAGTTGAGCTGCTTGGTAATTTCAGTCTAGATTGGTGTGGTTGAATGGGAAATAGCTATCCCTGGCAACTAGTATTCTATTAGACCCTATAGTCATGCCAAGTCAACCTCAAAGGTCAATGCCCTAACTGAAGTTAGAAAGGGACTAATCTCTATTGAGAAACAAGATAAAACTACTACTAGAATAACTTCTATAAGTGTATGGAAATCTGAAATTTGTTAATTAACAAGGACTGCCATAAGCTTAAATTATGCGATTGCATAAATCAGCAATGAGAAATAAATCAACAAACCATATCAACACAAGATTTATGTGGATAAACCCTGTTGTCCTCATTTTTGAAAATTCAAAAATGTGACAACCCCTTCAAATTTTTGGTTTAAATGCGTCATTTTTGTCTCCAAGGCACATTTTACGAGGCACAAAACTCACATTTGTTAGTGTCAAATCATTGGGGGGTGTCTTTGCCATCATTGTCCAAGTTTTGGTGAGTTTTGGTCTTCTTTTTCCTAGCTTTTTGTGCAATCTCGGGTTTCAGAGCAGTCACTGCAGGTTAAAGATTTTACTCTTAAGGAACACTTCTTGAGGCAAAAAAAAATTTGCTCCTTGGTGGACTGGACTGATCTTCGGTCTATCCTCGATTCACGTTTCAAATTTCATCGCGTTTCGAGTTCATTTGCTATGGTTTTTCTTCAATTTTGGGTTTTTTCTTCCTGATAGCAAGTGGGAAATTTTCCTTTGATTGCAAGTTTTTTTTTTCTTGTTTTAATGTTGTAGGGAAAATTTAAAACAATTAAAAATGCACTTTATTTAAAACTTGTCACGTGTAACTTACTTTTTATTTCTCTCTTGCTTTTTATGTCTTTTAAGTCATTGTAGGAACTTTTTGAACAAATTGCAAGTGAATTTAAAATTATAAGTTCCTACTTAAGTGATTTTAAGTTGTAATAGAGATTTTATTTCCCTATTACAAGTTTTTATGTGTTGCTTTTAGTTGTAATAGGGATTTTATTTCCCTATTACAAGTCATTTTTTGTTTTTTAAGTCTTTTATGTTTTATTTTTACTTGTAATGGGAATTTTATTTCCCTATTACAAGTTTTTAAGTTTTTATTTCTTTTAAGTTGCGTTTTTTTTTAAACTTGTAATGGGGATTTTGTTTCCCTATTACAAGTTGTTTTGTTGTTTCTTTTTGCTCTTCTTGCTCTAAAACTCGAATTTGCCTTTGAAGTGAAAAAAGTGAAATATTTAAAACTTGTAGAGAGGTTTCTAAAACCCGATTACAACTTCCAAGTGCATTTTGCTACTTGTATTTGGAGCTCAAGAACCCGAAATGCATTTTTGCTCCCAAAAAAACCCATTTTTCATGGTTTGAATCCGATTTTCATGGAGGAATGCATTGAATGAAGGTGGTGGGACGTTTTGTTCCTCATTTGCTGGTTTATGGGTCATGTTTCCTTGCTATTTGGGAGGCATTTTTACTGATTTGGAGCCACGTTTTTGCCCCATTATGGACGTTTTTCAAACACGTGTTGCTGCATTTTGATCCTCCATTACAAGGCGTTTTTCCTTCTTCATCCCCAACGTGGATTTGCAATATGATTGAAGGCATTTTTCTTCTTCCTTGCATGTCGTTTTTGGTGCAAGAAGTTTGAATCTGAGTTTGTGTTGGCTGCCAAGGGTTTTCAACATGTCTATTTATGGAGCATTTCAGTTCTTCCCAAGCTCATTTGTTTTGGTCTAGGGCATTTGACCAAGCAAAAATTCGGGTTTCTAAGTGATCTTCCCAAATGGATAAGTTCTTTGAATGCAAGTTGTCAATGTGCAAGATTTTCCCCCCTTTGGTAAAAAGAGTCAGTCTTCTTTTTACCAAATTTACAAATGTTGAGGAATTGCCATGAGATTCATTCATTTGATTTGGGGTTTTACAAATCTGATTGCAAACAAGAGTTTTTCCCGCTTTCCAAGTTTGCCATTACCGATTGGTATTATTCTTTCCATTTTCCCCTCATGTCAAAACCTGATTACAGTTGTGTCTTCACTTGCAGTTATCCTTCCAGAATCCGAAATTATTCCAAAATACACTTAAAAGACACTTGAAAATGAGTTTTAAAGGTCCAATTACAAGTGCAAACTTGTAGTTACCCATTACACATATGAAGTTGCATGTTTGATCTCCACAATTGCAAGTTAATGCTCTTGTTTTTCCACACATGTAATGCAGTCTTCAAAACCCGAAATTCACTTGTGAGCCCATTTTTGCATCAATTCATCCCACCCATGTCAGTCTTGTTTGCACACATGACCTACCAAATCAGCAAATTAAGGCATGGGCCTTATTTTGCAAGCAGATTCCAAGATTGGAGGATGATACAAAGAAAAAAACAATAACATGACGAAGCCACATAAGTGATATGAATGGTGAGAGCATAGGATGCTTTCAAGACAGAGATAGGCTTCTTACTTCAGCCTTGCAAAGAACTTACCTCTTGAAAAGCCAGTACTACCCCAAGCAAGAAAATAAGATTGAAGTTCGTTGGCCAAGGACACAAAGATCATTAAGGATGCAAATCCCCGTTCTGGTTCGAGGTGTCTTCACCAATCTAAAATACTTCAAGTTCTAGCATCTTGAATCAGCCAGAAGATTTTCAAAACAAAAGATGATGTAGTTGGAGTCGTGTCTTTGGACACTTAGATTAATTATGCATTTGTAATTTTGTTTTGACAAATTACATGTAATGTCAAAATTGTAATTGCAAGTGTCACTTTCACTTGCACTTTTGTAAAAATGTAATTACATGTAAGGCAAGTACAAGTTGAGTTAGATTAGGACTGTACTTGGAATACGTCATGGTGGTTGAGAGAATTTCTCAAGTTAGTTAGGATCCTTCCACCTTTTTCTCAAGGCTCCTCTCTTATAAATACTTGAGGGGGTCTATTGTAATTGATATCTTTTGGCAATGCAACAAAATTCTGCTAGTTTGTATGTGCACTCTAAGACTTTGAGATTAGATGTAAATCAGATTGCTTTCAATAAAAGAGGCAAGTTGTGTTAAGACTTTGTGCCAATTCAAGTTGTTATATGATGACATTTTTTGGAGTCAATTGTGAGTTTTGTTCTATTGTTAAAGAGAGATTTAAATTCAATCTTGCAGACTTTGAGCTGCTAATTGTATTTAGAGTTATATGTTTGGGTTTTCAGATTTGGTCTTGCAGACTTTGAGCTGCTAATTGTATTTAGAGTTATATGTTTGGTTTTCAGATTTAGTCTTGCAGACTTTGAGTTGCTTATCACATTTGAAGCTAGTGTGAAAAGCTCAAGTGCGAAAATAGATTGTAGACTTTGTGTTGCTTCTATTTTTAAGACTTGTGCATGTAAGGTGAAGTGCATCATGTAGTTAGACTTTAAGCTGCTACATATTGTGCTTGGTTAGCACAAAAAACATCTAAAAAAGTTGATAGGAAAATAGATAGTTGAAGACTTTGAGCTTTCTTTCTGTTTTCCTATCCCAAGGTAGTGACGGAGGTCTTTGTGCTTTCATGGAAACTTTGCTTCCCTTTATGTTCCAAAAATCCTACAAAAAAGTCTCATTTCTGTATTTGGTGTTATTTATTTCCAATTGCTATTAGTTTTCTGTGAAAAGAAAAGAGTATAGTTTTTCTTGAAAGAAGAAGAAAGACTGTTGTCCCACCCATATTAGATTAGTTTAGTTTGTAGATAGGGGGAGCCTTCCCTAAATTAGGAGAGTATCATACTCACACACTGTGGCTGAAACCACAATTTTGCACATCCCTTTGGTGTACAAAATTTTCAACCAACAAACCCTTTTGGGATAAAAATTAAAACTCAACAAAAGAAAGAGAACATGTATTAATCTTCAAAGGAGAGGTACAATCAATCTGCCTAGGGACCCATTACATTTAACAAATATGTTTGAACATTTTCCCACCTAAAGCACAATTTATATGTGACTCTTAGCATGCACAAAGAGCCTGATAAGGGATATTATGTATCTTCTATTTCTACCATAAAACTGTTCTAACAATTGGGGTGAACCAAAATCAGGGTTAACAAGGTGTTCACCTTTGCTGCCATAATCAAAGGCTTCCACATTTGGAACCCTTAAGGTCATTGCAAGGAACTTGTTAGAGAACATTTCTGTTGAATAACAAAAAAGAATTGAAAGTTGAAAGTTGAAACCCTCTTTCGAAAAAATCTCTGGAATCCAAATGGTCCCCTTATCAACCACCCAGCCTTTGCGACTTTGTTTGTTTCCTTTCTCAGATGTTTAAGTGGAAAAATCAGCAACTATTGGATAGAATACAACAAATGTTGGGGGATCGATAGAGGATGGAAGAACCCAGTGAGGGTCTGCATTGACCACAAAAATGCAATCTAACAACTTCGTAAACACATCCTTACCCAGAGCTGCTTTGCCAGCAAATGATAACTATTTCATCAGATTGGGTCACCTGAAAACTTTAGAAACCCCAAGGGATCCTTGATAACTGATTTCTAATATTTGACTTCAAAAATTATTCCAAATCAAATGCTTTCCTTTGGTTGGTCATAGTAAGTTCCTTGCTTATGATACAAAAGACTTCTGAGAATTGACTCAAGTGGTACATCTATTCATGTTCTCTAATACAATGAAGAAAAAATTATTTAACATCAATTGATCCAACCTTCTCCTCTCAAGGTTTAAGTAAACTTTCAACATATGAAAACTAGCATATTTGGGCAGATGCAAATGGGCAAATTTTCAAAAAAAAGTTGACATGCCTGGACAGATTTTTCATCAAGTTTGAGCCAACATTCTCATAGCTTTCCATGTCAAAGTTCTCTCATCAAAGGAGGTAGTTTCAGATGAATTAGAGCTTGTCCTCGACAGGTAAGAGCTGCTCAGAAATCTTCCCCATCCCCAAGATAAAAGGGTTTGTGGATATAGTAATAACCACTTTGTAGCCTATTGGATGACACCAACTAGTGGAAGAGTCAACTCTTGTTGTAGATTCAAAAGGAAATCTAGGGAGTATACAACATACATATGCTTGGATTCATTACTAAACACCACACTAAGAACTCATTCTTTCTATGCAATGCGATTAGAAAGAAAACCATACTAGGGGCAATATCTCATAAAATGTACACACAACTATTTAACTTGAAGAGAACCAAATGTGTGAAGAACTCCAACTTTAAAGCATAACTTTGCATATTCCATTCATCAAGGATTCTTAAAAGTTAATACACAGAGGTATTAATTCTCCCTTGGAGAATGGGGCCACCTCTCTCCCTTTCTTGGGCATAGCTCTTGGCTTTTTCCCTTCTCTTGAATAGGAAGCTCCTCATTTTTTCATGCCATCATTTTTGCATGCTTCCTCTCAACTGTTAGAAGTCTAACACCATAAAACTGCTCACTCATAAAGAGAGAGGACTTCCAAGAAATGATCAAATCAATGAATAGATCTATGTGATGTGGCAATAAATATATTTTGAGACTCCTCAAGTTTCCAACCCTTCACATTCACTTGTTTGCACATCACGTAATATCCATCGGTTTTCAGGCTCCATTTTATGACCTTTCAAGTTATTTTCTTTGCTGCTTCTTTAAAGTGAACTGCAGCTAAACACATTTTGACCCATCAAAAGGTTATTTTTGCATGAAAATTGATTAGGACTGTGAAAAGGGAGAAAGAGGAAATATTACCCTGATAAGTAAACCCCACTTATTGTTCGATGTTGCTTCCCTACCTGGCAAGCTCCGCATACACCATGTGTCTGCTGCTGAATCTAAGGTAAGCCTTCTCCCAAGCCAACTAAGAGAGACATGATAGGTTGAGATGCCCATATCACTGATGCCAAAGAGTGTTGATGGAAGAACTCTTCACAGCCATTGCAAGCTCCTAACACTCTCCGATATCAACCAGTTTGTACAATCCATGATCTTCGAGGCCAACTGCAATCGTTTTCTTGGACTCCTTGTCTACAAAGTGGCATTTGTGTGCACTGAAGACGACATCCAACTTTGGACAGTGTCACATAATCTGACTGACAAAAAGCAAATTGAGCTCCATGCCCAAAACATAGTATGCATTGAGATATATAAGATTTCTCCCACCAAATGTAATCCGAACGTTGCCCTTGCCGGCAACTGTATACTCTTCACCTCCTCCAAAGATCACATAATTAAAGCAAGCCTTGTATTACGTGAACCAATCTCTCCTATGTGTAAAATGCTGAGAAACTCCAGAATCAATGTGCCACACAAAAGAACACTGTTCACCCTAGAAACCCTAGGTGCGACCCGAAAACAAGCTGCAAGAAACCACTACAAAATCGTCAAACCCTTGATGGGATGCTGAAATCACACAATTTTGTGAAAAAATCAGCAAAAACCTTCGTTTTGTAAAAAAACAATGAAACCCCATGACCACGATCTTTAGGAAAAAATCATACAAAACCCTTCCATGATTTTTTGTGGAAAAATAACAAAAAACCCTCCAGCAAAGAAAGAACCCACAAACAAAAAAACAGCCAAAAACCCTTAAAGATCGGAAATCTTCAATAAAACCGTCGATTTTTTTTCTAAGAAAAAAATCAATCAAAAAACCCTTCTGAAAAAAAACCACGATTTTATTTTAAAAATCGTCAAAACTTCTGAAAAAACTTTCAAGTAACAACACCACCAAAGAATTTATTCACAAAAGATCGTAGAAAAACTTTTTAAAATAAATTCCAAGTAAAAACCCACAAATTTTTTATTTAAGAAAATTCGTCAAAAAACCTAACCCACTCTAATACCATGAAATTGTATGGTATTGAGTTAATTGAGAAGGAAAGGAATACTCCTTAAAAAGAAAATACAATACAGAAGTTTCTAAAACAAAAACGAAGAACAAAAAATAGAAATAAACTAAACAACTGAAAATAACTAAATGAACATTAAATACAATATAATAATAATTACTTTAATATAACATTATGATCATCAACAAAAGGCATACATAGGGGCAAGTACAAAGATACTTATAGCCAAATGAGGACTAGCTCACATAATCTTCAATGTGAAACACGTAGATGGATGTCATGCCCCGCCTGAGATTTGGGCTTCATAAACACAACTCGCAGCATCAAATATAAAGCATGAGCGATTGACTGAGTGAAAGGAGGTCCGACTCAAAGTAAACAAATAAATAAATTATTTGTGACTATTATAAGGCCGACTCAGAATAAACAAATAAATAAAATGTAGGGCCGATTAGGATTAATTATGGTTGAGGCATCAATTAATTAAAGCAACATTTGCTGTAAATGAGGAGGGAAGCATCAAAAGAAATTATTTTGAGATCTGATCTGAAATCGAAGAAGAGAATTTCTGATAAAAATTATACATCTGAATATAGGCAGCCGATCAGGTTGTGTCATCAGGCAAATAGCAGTATTGTGCATTAACAAGTGTTGGTATGGAATATAGATAGTGATGTTCTTATGTTCTTTAAAAAATATTTTATCAAGATATTAGAAAGCGTTGTAAATTTATTATGTTTCTTAATTAAAAAGTAAGTTTGTTTATTCTTAATTCGTATAAACAATCATTGCGGAAATGGAGGGAAATACATTAGGGTGAGGTGGTATACATAGGTTCCCCCGAATTAAGTAGGCCAAAGGGATCAAATCATCAAGGTGGATGTTTCTGCCACGTGTGGGCAAAGGGGCAAGTTGTCTTGGTTAAGCATTGCATACTCTTGGGCTTAATTGGGCTAAACAGCCTTCCTCAATGACCTGGGTTCCCTCGAATTAAAAAGTGCACCCTAAGGGATGGAATCATCAAGATGGATGTTCCTACCACTTGTGGGCCAAGGGGCGAGTTGTCTTGGTTAGACGCTGCATACTCTTGGGCTTAATTGGGCTGAATAGTAACCGGGCACCCTTTATGACTTTCCTCTCAAAACCCTACTATGGTTGATTTAGGGAAATGGAACCATTGGTGCTTAATATCTTAGATCAACAAGTTGAATGGTTTATCTAAGTAGGTTAACATGATTATTGACATATATGTATATGTATTTATATTGTTGTTGAATCCCTATCCCTAATAGAAATGAATAATCTTATGAATTATATTTCAAGCATTATCTAACATGGTTGGAGGACCTAAACTATGATTAATGTTGATAACAATATTACATTTCTTATTTTAATTGAACTTGTGATCTTAGGGAAAGATCCAAGATCATCCCAAAAGAGGACATTACAAGCCTAAAGAAGAATGAGAGGAAAGAGTTTGTATATTATGCACAGCTGGGGCGATTGAATCAGAAAATCACTTTATTCTATAGTGTAAAGCTTACTGTGACATTTAGGCCAAATACTCCAATGCTTTAGCAGCAACTTAATTGCAGGATTTGTTTGAAGAGGACAAAGCTGGGAAAACAGGGAGCTCATCATCAAGCTTTCTAACAGTATGTTGGCAAGTCAAAAAGTTTAAATGGCAGGATCTGCTCACATAGGCTATATTTCACGTCATGGGCATTTAAAATCTTCTATTCTATTCTATGCATACCAAATTTCCGCTCAATACACAACTCAATTCTTCTGAACTATTACTGCCCGTTTAACACTTCCAATTGGTGTGCAGGTGCTCACTGGCAGTGAATCAAAAACCCATCAAAACTGCTCAGAACTTGCTAAGACTACAGAGTTTAATTCTTTGGCATGTTGGCCATGCATAACAAGTTTCAAAAAAGCTCCTGTTGCATTTATGTGGAAAACCTCCAAGGGTCCGCCTTGGTTGAATAGTCTATTACCAATTTACCATTGATTCTTTGCAAATTTGAGGTAGCGATTGATAAGTTTTAATGATCAGATTATATAGAAGATAATTCACACAAAATGCACAGAATGTACCCTGGGAAAACCTTCCAACTTGAAGGTGAAAATCCCAGCAATAATTGTCTTATATTATATTAGACAAAATGTCAAGAAGTCTTTACAAAACTGCTTCACACCTTGAAGTTATATGCTTAATTGATTCAACCTAGATCAGTATATAATTTCAGTATGCCTCATATATAAGTTCGACCTGCTTATATGTTAACACGATCTGCTGAAGGACGCCGATCTGCTGATGTAAGAAATGCGATCTGCTTGTTGTGTATACAAACCGCTATGAATTGTATTCGATCTGCTGTGTGAATGATGCGAACTGCTGAAGGAATCGATCTGTTTGTGATTAACTTTTTCGATACCATGAGAGAGAGAGACAAACTAGATATATACCCGTTCATGTGTGCTTCCAATCAACACGATTTCTCCAAGGGTCGGTTATAATATTAACCAACACATCTATTCATTAGGGATCGATTACATTATAATCAACATGTCCTTTTAACCAAGGGTAGCGGGTTTATATTTCAAAGCATGTTGTTTAATTTGCAAATACAAAGTCGGCATAATATAGAAATCGAACTTATTAAATGTGTAAGGCCGATAGGCCACTCACACATTTACATTTGCTATGTCAGCCTGAAGGAATCCGACCATAGCTATAACATTAACAGTGATGCCATCACTCTCAATTAGGGGAGAATATCCCATAAGTGGAATGATTTTTTCACTGTCTAACGGTATTATGATATGGTGAGTGACCCCAAGGTGTGAAGTGATTGTTGCATGTACTCAGACACTCAGGAGTTCCAGAAAGAATTGATAAACTGAATTGAAAATACTGAATATAGATTTAGGTTTGATTGGGGTTTGGAAAGAATTCTGACTTTTCATTCTTTTCATAGTTATCAAGAAACTCATACATAATACTTGGTACTCATCTCCCCATTGTGGAAACACATTCCCTTCTTACAGACCCATTAGGGGCCATCTCCTGACATTAGGAGACTTCAAATGAAGTTTCTTTGTCTCTATACGTCTCCTAGAAGCATGCATTGAAATTTGAGAAACTTATTATGGAGGTTTCTCAGATATATCATATAAATTTCACAAGATTTTTCTTTAGTGTTGATATGACATTGAAAAAATAATAAATATAAAATAAGTAAAGAAATATACTAGTAGACTTGTAATTTTAAATTTTTTGCATAACCAAAAGCAATAGCATGAAAAGAAACAATAATAAGGCTTAAGATGAGTACATATGTTAAATTTATCAATTGATTGAAAAAGTAGTCATCTCAAAGGATCCATGTACCACGTTTATAAATTATTATGGCATTCCCCTCCCAAACTCTATTTGCCAACTCCAAGGGACTATGTTTTAAAAATAATTTTTGATATCATTATAGTGATTAAATAAAATATAATTAACCTTTGCTTTAATTCACATCTATTTCAATACTTTAAAACACTAGTTTTTTATTTTTAACTTTTTTAGATTTACATTTTTTAAACCCCAATGGTCAATGGGCCCCACCTAGGCCCTTCAAACCCTCCATATAAAACACCCTCAAATTCTATTTTAGCTCACAAACACAAATCAATAGCAAGTTGGTAGTGTAAGTGTGAGAGTGAATAGCTACAAGTGCATGAGGGTTGCGGAGGAACAAGATGAGGAAAATGAGGATCTACAACAAGTTGTAAGCATTTTTCAAGCAAAGAATCCTGTGGTTGTACGTATTGCCTTGCATCTCATTGACCGCAACATACTTTTGTACAAAGAGTGTCCAGCAGTGCAGTGGAGTGTAAAGCTCAAGGAGCTGATACAGATTGATGAGGATCCTACAGTTACACAGGCAGGGCTGGTTGGTATTAGTTTGGAGAAGCTTGACCATGTGCAGTCCAGCAGTTCTAATGATGATGAGTTTGGGGATGATTTTGAACATTTGTAATTATCGTTATGAAATCTTGAATATAATTTAAATTTCAAATTCAACATTTTCATTGTTCAATGTTAAATTGTTGATGTCCACTTCAAAGTTTAGTAGATTTAAGTTTTGCTAACTTGCCAACATTTCATTTGTAATTCTTATATTCATACATCTTTTTATAACTGTTTTTTTCAAGTACTACATGTATATCAGTGCTGCCCCCCTCTACTGCTTCGCCGTCATACCCCCGCCATCCCTAAATTTAGGCTCTTAGTTCCCCCATCCTTGAAACCGATCCCCCATCATGAAACTCCATGGAGCTAAGATAAATATTAAAATACATGAGCAAATCGAGGCTAAAATCAAAATGCAAACAAGGTTGTCCAAAGTTGTCGGGAGTGATATGGGCATAAAAATAGGGCTGCCCTCTACCTCTAACTCTATTTGGGGCTATGCATTGACAAGATAGAAGATCGAATAAACAAATCTAGAGGGAAGAGGTTCCACTTGACTATGTGGTGAACATCTTAATTTATACCAATGACCTAATTCTTATGGCAAAGGCAAACCAAGGATAGAGAAAACAATTGCAGACTTTAGAGCTCTTTTATAAAGACATAGGTATGCAAATGAATATCAGCAAAACCAAAATTATAATTTTCTCCTTGAAAAGGAAGAAGAATTTTGACTTTCAATTTGAAGGAGAGTCCCTTGAAGTAGTGTTAGAATGCAAGTTATCTTGGCCTTCACTTTCACAACAAACTCAGTTGGATCACATGTAGGACGAAAAGGATACAGGGAGGATGGAAAACTCTTTATGTGCTCCAAAACAAGTGCAGGAATACCAAGTTGTGGATTCATAGACCATCAAGATCCTATTTGGCCTACTGTCACACTAGTGGTGTTATATGGCTGAAGGTGTGAACTAGCAGAACATTGAGTTTGAAATGGTGGCAAATAGAAAGGATCCAAAAGCATCTAATCACTACCAATTTCAGAATTAAGGCTTGAGTTCCCTATGAAATTATGATAAATTATCCTTACAGAAACAAGAACCTTCCCTTTAGAAACTACTATGACCAAGTTACCATGTTACTTGAAAAAATAGAAACCATTAAGATTGTCAAGTGACCTAGGGCTGCAAGAGATGAAGAGTTGCCTAAAAAGAAGAAAATGTGGATGAAATGGAAACAAAAATGGATGAGTAGTTGGGATATTAGCCTACACAAATGCCCAAAATACAACAAAGACATTAAAAACTAGGTGAATGAAAAGTTCCGACCAGTGATGCGAGGAAGAAAAAATCAGAAAACGATAACATTATATTATAGGGTTCAATCCAGCTTATGAGTATTGTGAAAAATCTTATATAAGAGCTGAAATAAAATGGAGAGAAAAGATTCTAATTGCCCAGCTAAAAACTAGCAACAAGCATATGCAAAAAAATCCAAAGAAGAATGGGAGCAAATGGTTTGTATTGTTTGCACCATAGGATCTAGTAGAAACAGAGGAACATTACGTCTTTAAATGCCCAAAGTAGAAGGGCATGCAAGCCAAATATGAGAGAATATTAAAAGTCGGCTCCATGGTAGAACTAGATTAAAAGGTTTGGGAGAAGACATATCCCATGAATCTTTTAAGTGGTTGTAGCAGCTGGTTCAATCAGTGGTCTCATAGCCCCTTAGGGTCTCATGGATGTAATTAAAATCATTTCATGAACGAAAGAGCTGTAATTGGATTAAACCCACCTTGGTGGGAATTGTGAGACAAGGGTAACTTATAACTTCATAAGGCACAGCATCCTCCAAAAGTTTTGACAATGAAAAAGAGGCAAGAAGATGAAAAGCCCAAAGCAATAAATGCATTAACCACTCTTCCCCCAATATTAACAAACGCTTAAAGATATTTAATGCTAAGGAGGATCCCTTTGCCTTGCAATTTTGACCAACATAAATGAGAAAATTGTCATAATTTAATGGCCCTTAATTGAAGTAATCTTGAGATGATTAAAAACCAGGCAAATCAAATTCCACAAAAACAAAAATTTAAGTTTTTCTATTCTCTCTCAAGTAGCACAAGGAACTTCTCTTGGAACCATAGGTGGCCATGTCTTCCTTGGCACTCCGTAAATTGACATAGAGGAGTTTGGTTGATATAAAGGCCTAATACATGTCACATGCTTCAAGACCACAAAACAAGCATCCACGTAAGGGATGAGAACAGGTGCAAGTCCCAAGCAGAATTTCACAAGAACTGGTTTCTCCATAACATGTTTCACTTAGACTGATGATATGAGATCTCAACAATAAGAATCTCATGCAAGATAACTGTTTGAAACCTAAGTTCAGGTTCGGGTTCAAATTTGGGCTTGGGGATTTGGTTTGCTGGTTCAGCTAAATTTTTTTGGGGGGGGTTTGGGTTCATTTTGGATTCGTTATTAGAAAAAACATATAATAAATGCCAATCAATGTGAATTATAATTATACCAAGACCAGATATACGAACAAATCTAAACTAACAAAATCATTCATGTGCAGCGATAAATAGGTGTTATTTACTTTCATTAATGATGTATATTGCTTGCTGTTCAATCTACTGTTAATTCTATGTTATAATGTAATGTTCATATGTTAAAAACGCAATCCTAAGCCTGGGTAGTACCCTGGGTGAACCCAGGGACGTACCAGGACCAGAACCAGTATATAGGCCAAACCAGAACCAATATATGGGCTGAACCACGACCAGAACCCAGGCCTGCAGTGAAGAACCCGGTAACTTAGTTTGAAACCAATATTCATGACCGCAAAATATTTTTGATAAGTTGTCCCTCCCTAACCATTATCGCACTGGATAAATATGTCAGTTGTTACCAACTATCTTTTTCAACGTATATCAAGGGATGTTGTCAAGTGGACAGATAGGTCAGCTATCGCAAAGATAATCCATGTTCAAAAGGCAGAAGACATGGCCCATATTAAGTGTCCTCTATAATACTGCAGCTTGGTGAATGTAACCTGATCTCTCCTGCAGCAGAAGAAGTAAATTATTCTGGTACCATTTCGTTGACAATAAAAAAGCATATGTTAGATCCAACTCACACCTTCCTAAAACCATAACATTCCTTGCCCATTTGATTAGTCAGTGCAAAGAACCAGCAACAAAGTTGAGCAGGATGAAGCATTTGCTTATATTTTAGCATAGTAACAAATGAGAGGTTCAAAAAGTAGAAAATCATAAAGCAAAAAGTCGGGAAGGAAAGAGCAGGGGCGACAGAAGGGAGGTATATAGAATTATATCAATGCAAAACTAGAAACATATAGAGATGAATGAAATGATTTTAATTATGTCCACAACACTAATGATCTATGGCACTGAAAACATAACAACTGTCACCCTATTGAAAGGAGCTAAAAATCAGGATAAAGTTGCTTCTTAATAAAGCATATTTCTCTGCTGATTTGTGGCAGAAATTTACCGTGCTTTTCTAATTTCATCTCTTTAATGAGTTCCTAGATAGAGTGCACACTTAACCTTAAGGTCGCCATATGGATGATACAAATATAATTGTAGGCAGGACATTACATGATGAAATGCTTAAAAATTTATATTGCTCTACTATGTTATGTATTACAGATATCCTCTCCTTTCCATCTATGATATGTGTTTTCTTTCTCTCTACTTGTCTCACACCTGGGTTCTGATTTGAGCCATGAGAATCTTCTCCTTCCATTTGATTTCTACCCCTATCAATTCATTCTCATGGTGTACATTAACGGGATTAAATTCACTGGAATAGTGTTGCATTTCCTTCTGAAAGAGAGTTTGGCAATTCGCTAATTTTGTTTTCCCAAGGTTTAGTACAGCTGGGTTCAGTCATCCAAGATATATATAATAAAAATATATAAAAATAACCACAATTTGTACAGACTGTACAAAATTGAAATACATAATTGAAAACAAGGCTAATAATTGATAATGCAGTGTCAACGGTCAAATCATAAATGTGGAGAAGTCGAAATGGTTTATATCATAGCCTTATCCAGGAATCAGGATTGGGTCAGCAAACCAAAGGTCCGAAAGTATAAATTCAATTCAGCTACTTGGGATTTAATCAGAAAAAATTTGGGAAAAAATGCTGATTTTCCATCCAGCTCCAAATTCTTCAAAAAATACACCTTTTAGGGTAAGTTATTTTTTTCTTGTCTTTCTTTAAATGCAAATTTTGGCTAGGGTCAGACCTGGGCCAGTACAGGTTTATCCGGAGTTGGATAATTTCTTTTACATAATGTTGCTTTCCATGTTAGTGTTTGGACCCACTGGTTCATCCAATTCCTGTTCTGTTTTGTGCATCTTCCCTTTCTCTTCTCTTCTGTTTCTACCTTTGGCAACCTGTTAGTCTCCATACCATCAGGTCTCTTGAAGTAACCTAATAAGCACCTCTAAAGGGCAAGTGATTGACTCTACTAGAAGTGTCTCATAAAATAACTCCATATAGAATTTTCCAATTCAGTTGTACAATCAAAAAGAAATGAAACAGTTTCTTCCTCTTATTTTTCCCAAATTGAAGGGCCTTTCTGCTACCGTGTTATTCGCTGCACAGTTGGAGGCTCCAAACAAATTATTCATAAATTCGCAGATGCAGATCTAGTTAAAGAAGTGCGTGTGGCTCTAGAGCATGATCGTTAACTTGTCCCTTCCAGAGCTATAGTTATGTAGTTTCTTCGATCTCATAATCTAACACTATAATAACAATACTGTACGTGTGGTTCAATTTCAGGATGTTTTGATGTAATTTCTTGTGAATTCATGTTACTTTAAATCTCACAAGACCTGCATTTGAAGAAGGGGACGGGCAAAATGGATTGAATTGTTCCATCATCATTTTATACAATGTACTGATTTGATTTCTGGAGGAAAGTGTATGGTGCCCTCTTAACGCAGGGCCGATGAAATTCTAAGGATTCTTTCAATTACAAAAGTGAAAATATAACATATGCTTCCGTACCTGTGGGATGGCAAGCGATCTGTGCGTAATGGTTTCTGCAGTTTAGGAAGGTAGGAATTGCCTAAATTTCGACTTTGGAATCGATGTGGATTCCTATCACTTTCAAGTCATCAATGGCAGTGCTTTACAGAATAAAGATATATATTTATCTTTTGAGCCTTTCTACCATTATTATCCTGACAACTAAATATGGAGCTGTAATCCTATTTTATTTAATAATCAAATAATTATTAGGTAAAGTGAAATTAAGTATTGTTTTTCCATGTAAGGGGCTGCTAGAGGGACCTCTCACTTTGTGAAACCAATGGATTGGACGGCTTATTTTGAGAGAAATTCTTACTAGAAATGATTAATGGTATAATTTTATATAAAGGTAGGTTTATTTCTTAATCTCTTACATATTTATATATTTGTTTATTTTTTTAATGGTTTATATATATATAGTAAGAATTTCTCTCAAAATAAGCCGTCCAATCCATTGGTTTCACAAAGTGAGAGGTCCCTCTAGCAGCCCCTTACATGGAAAAACAATACTTAATTTCACTTTACCTAATAATTATTTGATTATTAAATAAAATAGGATTACAGCTCCATATTTAGTTGTTAGGATAATAATGGTAGAAAGGCTCAAAAGAGAAATATATATCTTTATTCTGTAAAGGATTAATGTAGTTATTAGTTCAACCAGGATCAAACCCTCTTTCATTAAACATTGGAATACAAACGACAAAGGAGGCATATACTTGACTAACTATTTTTTCAAAAAGAGTCAAACAACCCTTGGGTTCACTTCTTTTGTCTCTTAAAAATTTGTTTGATTGATTCAAAATGTAAACTAACTAGGTCTTAAGCATGTATAAATGAGCACATAAACACATAGAACTGTCGTTAAAGAAATTGAAAGCTATAGAATAATATAGAAATGGAACAAAGACTCAGAAATGCACTTGTGATAGAAAATAGGGTTGGAACTGCGTGGACACTATGGCTAGGCATCGTAGTCCTAACCGATGATCAATTGATCATGGAAATCAAATTTGAGACTTTGAGACTCTGCAATACCTTTCTGCCAAATTTCAACCTAAATAGGGAGGACTGTGGCATTAGGTGCCCTAGTCCTAGAGGACTAAGGTCTAGTTGCTAGTGTCAATTGTAACCTGATGGAATTTGTAGAGAGATTTTGTTTCTGAATTCTGAGAAATCTTGTGTCTAACTCTGACAAAGACCTGTATCTAAATCTACAAAATAGAAAGAAAGTGGGGTTGTGGCTATATAGGGACTTGCCTCAATCAAGTCCCCATTTTGGTGATTTCCACCTCCACGGATAGCCAAGATGAATCTCAAGATTGCATGAATCACATAACTCAATTGTAAAACTCAAATCTGAAGCTAAATTGAAAAAATGTAAGAATGACATAACACCTAAAATTATCTTGCACCTGCAAATGCCAATTTCACTAATTATTCCTCTTTCTTGATTAAATGATTTTAACTATTTAATTAATCTAACATAATTCTACCAAATCACTATTTCAAGTTCATAATTCGAATTTCCTCTAATGTATAATCAATTAATCATTTCCTTCCTAATATTAATTAAATAATCTTATTATTTTATTTATTTTATTTTATTTTTATCGATAATTGGCCAAAGCCTGAATAGCTTTTGACTAGAGCTATGAACCAGTGGGGACACAGTAGGGGGCCTCATCTCCGTTACATATCTTTGAATTAATATTATTATTATGTTTGATTAGATTGACCCCGAGATCTTCCCCATCCTATGGAAGGCCAAGAGTCACAGCTTAGAATTCCAATTCAGATGTCCCTATTGGGAATTGGACTTGGATCTCCACAATGAGAACCCAGTGCTTTAACCAATTAAGCTCAACCCCTTGGACAATCTTATTATTTAAATAATCTTGATTATTTACTTTAATTAAACGATCATTATTGTTTAATTTAATTTAATGTCTTGATTGATCAGTTAATTCAGTCTTCAAATCAATCAAATCAGTTAACAATTTAATTAGTCATTTTAACTCTCAATCAATTCAATTATCAAATCAAACAATTTAGTCTAAGTGAATCATGCAATCAGTTTCACTTGATAATTATCTCCATCTATTATGTCTCATCAAATCTTAGCCATTGATCAATTATAAATTCAAATCGATCTCAACCATCGAATCAAATCTCAAAAATCTATAAATACAAGCTCAATCCTCAATATCAATAACCGCCATCTTCATATTCTTGTGCATCTATTTTGCAGGTTTTCATAAAGCATGATTTTGAGAGTCATACTTCAACACAAGAAAAAGGACAACAAAGGCTAGATGCACAGAATTAGCAATGGATTTTGATTCACTTTAATTTGTTTCATTTGATTGTTGATTCTTTTATGCATTCCTTTATTGTTTTGCAATTGAAAATCGTGTATTAGAAGTGGGTTTTGCGGTTGCCTAATTAGTCTATTACATCATGTTTTCAACATGAAACCATACCCAACCCCTTAGGGAGAGGTACAAATCAATCATCAATAGATGACTCCCTATCATCCTCCAACATTCCTTGAAGCTTCTATCATGATGAATAAATGTTGATGAAGACTTGATTTTGTTGATTATTCTTTGAATTTGCAAACTTGTAACTTCACTTTTTGTAGAGCTTTATCATCATAGGGATTACAACTCAATTTACTTCTTGATGCTTACCAAATGAGGAAAACTAACTTGCTTATATTTGAATTGATAAAAGGCTGACTTGTAACAATCATATCCCAACTTTAAGACTATATATGAAAATGACAAGGCCAATGCATTACTCTCCCGAAATTTCAGCCAAAAAACATCGGACAATTCTGACTTGTCTAAAGTGTCTCGACAAAATAGACTTGAATTTTAAGGGAAGTGAGATAATATGACCCTGATATTGGATCTCTAATTTATATTAGGATTGACAACATTTAAGTGGGGAAAAAGGTGCTTTGAAATTTAAAATGGGATAGGACCCATATAAATTTAAAATGATATAAGAGAAAGGGCACACCTAAGATAATGGCTCAAATAAGAGTGTGTTGAAGTTTTAAAATAGGGTAGGAGTCATATTCTTGAGTTAAAGATTAATTTAAGGCCTCAAATGATCTTGTAATTATTAGAGGGGTGGGAAAACTAAAATGAGTGCTAGGAGAGTGTGAAATTGGACTCAATAATTATAGGAGTACAATTCACGACACTACATTTAGCCCCCACTTTAGCGGTTGTATGACACTATGTGCAAGCTAAAGTAGAAGAAAGTAAGCATTCAAGTAAAAATGATATTCTCAAGGGTGTCGAACAAAGGCCATTGTGTAGCAATACATGCAATAAAATGTTAAGAACCGCATTCTAGAAAACCACTTTGTTAGTGAAAATAAAGATCACCTAAAATACTTATTAAGAGTGGTGAAATTCAAGGGTATATATGCCCCTATTTCCGATTACTCATTATGATAGAGAAATAGGGTATCATATGTACCATGTCAAATTGTTAAAAGAGGTATGACAAATGTTGTCAATATGGTTCATAATGAAATAAAATCCACTCAAAGAGCATTTGATAGGAAAGAGAATTGAAGCATCATTCCAACACAACAAACGACATTTGAATCGGAGTTATCTAGCTCAAGTTATGATTGAATGATTGAACTATGCTAAATTAGGGTTTTAGAGAGAATGTACCTTTAAATAGTGAAAAGTCCACTATTCATTTGTCTTATTCAATTTTTGTCTTTAGTGTAGAGGGGTCCACACTACTTTGAGGGTCAAGATGCCACCTAGGCAATAACTTCAGCCAACCAAGACGGAGGCCTTGAGGTAAGTTGCCGCAGAGGGTAGCTAGACACATGACATAGGACATTCTAACTTTACTTTGTATTCAATTTTTTATTTAAGTTTATTTTTCTACACATAATCTTAGAAGAACCTATGGGGGGCCCAAACAGGGCACCATGGTATCATTTGGGTGCCATGACCTCATCTGGGCACCATGGACCCAAATGGGTGCCATGGTCCCATCTATGCACCATGGCCCCATCTGGGCACCATGATCCTAAATGAGCACCATGGTCCTAGATGGGCACCATGGGCTGCACAAGGGATGTGGTATTAAATTGATGAAGGAAAGATAGAATTTGATGCAGAAGTACTAATGAAGTCTTGTTTATGTGTTCACAAGCTCCTCCCATGATGTGATAGCATACCAATGGTCATATATACACATATCTATAAGGTCAATATAGGAATCTTCCACCTAACACACACATTCATCTTTGAGACATGGTCTATGGTGGGTGTAACATATACCTACCATGAGATACAATGATGTGATGTTGATAGTGTTGATGGAGAGATGGGACACTAACACCTCTACCTTCCATCTACCAACTGGACAGATACTAGTTAGCTTAGAGGATGTGTATCGAATCATGCATCTTCCAATAGGAGTTGTCACTATGAGATAGATGGGGCCAAACACCCTTATCATCATTGTTGAGGATTGGGTGTATTAAATAGGGTGGACCACACCATGAGATATAAAAAGAAATATCTTCATACAATGGTTACTATATGCAATCGGTGATATTCCTATACTTTGGAAGTGTAAAGTGAAAAATTGAACCCTGGTGATTCCCCACCTAGGAGAGAGAAAGGAAATCACTAGGATGATTTTCACTTGGGAGATACTTTACATTCAAAAGAGGGGTTGAATTCACTAGATCCAAACCCTAGAGTGAATAAGGATCTGAATATTAAGTGAATTGTAAGGGTGCAATGCAATTTACCCTCTTTTGTAAGTAGAAGAGTTGACTTGTTTACTATGCAAAAAATGAAGTGAAAATGGGTGAAATAAGGAGCTACCGATTTGGAATTATGTTGTAACTTTGAATCTGAGGTGTTTAGACTAATATGGACTTGCCCTGTAAATCTGGAGAAAAGTCATCGGGAGTGTGTGTAAGTTATGCACGGTCCTCTGAAAAAATCGCGAGTTGAAAAGGGTTTTTCCATCTCTGCAAATGAATCCTAAATCTGCAATTATAGCCGCGCACCTGTAACCTGCACACAGAAAAGAAGGGAAGAAGGGTTGTGGATAGGGGTTTGCCTTAGTCAAACCCCAGTTGAGGAATCAACCTTAAAATAAAGTAATTACAAATGCTTAAATATAAATAATGAAAATGTATACCTCAAGTAGATCTACAATTTGTTGATGATGGTTGCTTTACTTCTTGAATCTAATCACATGTGCTGCATTAAATGGCATGTAACATGACAAAACCCTAACACACACGCATGCTTGCAAATGAATGTTGTAATATTTCTCCAATGGATGAATGAAGAAGACGCATGAAGAAGAAGACTTGATGGATGCTTGAAGACTTGAACACTTGAATGCTCGATGATGATAATGGAGACCTTCTGCTTGTTTTCCCAATTTTCTCTTATGCAAATGAGAGGAATAGATCCCATTTTATACTTGCCTTGGAGGGTTAATTATCCCTTCACCAAAGGCCAACATAGGGGGGGAATTTAATCCCGAAGAGAAAATTAGGTCCAAGGGTCGGATGGACCCATTTTAGGGCCACACAAAGAGGGAGGAAAAGGACACCATGCCCCTATCCTAAGGGGACAAGGGCGCCACGCCCCTGTCCTAAAGGGGATAGGGGTGCCACACCATGGTCCTGCCCATTTTTGAGGCCTGAAACAGGGTCTAAACAAGTTGTAAAATGTGGAAATGAGGCCTAGTTCCATGGTGGAGGCATAGATGGATCCCAATCAAGCGTGGGAGATGATATTGCCAAGGTAAGGGGCCTAAAACATAGTCAAAATTGCAAGGGGTACAATTTTATGACGCTACATTTAGCCCCCACTATAGCGGGAGTATGGCTTATGCCAACACTGTTGGTAAAGTAGAAGAAAGAGAGATGAAGATGAGAGATGTGGGGCAAGATCACAAGGAGTATAAGATGTCACTAATCTTGAGAAACCAAGCCCCCAATCTTAGGATCTTAACTCACTCAAACATATGTAAGTACACATAAAAAGGCACACAACAAAAGCTAATATCTTAAGACCTCAAGTCAACTAGTCGAAGAGACCTCGATATGAAAAATGTCTCAATCAACTAATATCATTCTTGAAACATAAAATCCCATCCCATGAACACTAATTATCACATAAAAGAGCAAAGTTGACATCATCCATGAACCATCAATAGTAAAACTATGAGTTCATGAGAGGAAGAAGATAGAGAACATGAATACACACTTTGGTGATCCATGAGAAGAAAGGCGAACAAAAGGAACCATGGACATCTCACCCCTAGAACTAGGTGATCCATGGAGAAAAAAGGACATGAAAAACTAGCCCCTAGATTATGTCTAGGTGATCCATGTAAGGGAGGAGAGTGAGAACACTGTTAGTTTCACTCAACCTCGTGCGCGTGTGTGAAAGTGAGGTTCGAAGCACCTCATAAGAGTCTATGCCCGAGTATGCTACAACTTGTATAAGATGTATAGTACAAATGTCAAGAAAGGCGTGACATCTCTTCTAAGAGACTATGCTCTGGTTCCGAGAATAATCACCCTGCATAAGAGAAAAATGGCGACATCTCGCTCTAAGAGGTTGCCCTCTGGTTCTGAGAATGACCCACTATATAAGAGAAAAGTGGCAACATCTCTCTCTAAAAGGCTACCCTCTAGTTCCGAGAATGGCCCACTGTATAAGAGAAAAGCGGCGACATCTCTCTCTAAGAGATTGTCGTCTGGTTTCGAGAATGACCCACTGTATAAGATAAAAGTGATGACATCTCGCTCTAAGAGATTGTCATTTGGTTCCGAGAATGACCCACTATATAAGAGATACAATGCATGAGAGAAATATAATACAAAAGGAGCAGTGTGGGTGCCCCCCCTTAAGATGTCGATATAGTTTAATGTTAATATCTTAAGGAAAGTAGAACAAGGATACCTACCTTTGACACCAAGAAGATATCCATTGTGCAACAATATCATAAATCCAAGCAAGAGAGGGAATACTCTTCAAGCAAGGATAAGATAGTTGAAGAGAGATATCTTGCTATAAGTGTGTAAGTTATGCATGGTCCGACCAACTTTTTTTGAAATTTTCAAGGATGATAGAAATTATTATTTTATTGCATAATCCAAAAAATAGTTGATTTGGAGATTTCTAGGTAGGTCAAATTAGCAGTCAAAGGCCGAAATAGGAGATCCCTTAAAAATTAGGGTTTTACTATTTAACCACTTTTCAAAATAAAAAGATAGATTTGAATTACAATTTTGAAATAGAAATCAGATTTGAAAGAAGCAACTAAAATGCTCTACTTCACAAGCTTAATTTCCTCAAAATCAAAAACTAGGGTTTTTATGCAATTAACCTCTAAATTTTGCAAAAAGATCACACTTGGAAATGAAATTTTAAAGTTCAAATTGCAATTATTCAGATCTAACAAATAAGAAATCAGAATTAAGATGTAGTATGTCGGGTTCACCAAAATGTAAAGTGGAAAATTGAACCCTAGTGATTCCCCACCTAGTAGAAAGAAAGGAAATCACTAGGATGATTTTCACTTGGGAGATACTTTACATTCAAAAGAGGGGTTGAATTCACTAGATCCAAACCCTATAGTGAATAAGGATTTGAATACTAAGTGAATTGCAAGGGTGCAATGCAATTTACCCTCTTTTGTAAGTAGAAGAGTTGACTTGTTGACTATGCAGAAAATGAAGACAAAATGGGTGAAATAAGGAGCTACCAATTCGGGATCACGCTGTAACTTCAGATCTGAGGTATTTAGACTGATACGGACTTGCCCTACAAATTTGGAGAAAAATCGTTGGGACCGTTCATAGGTTATGCACGATCCTCCGAAAAATCTGCGAGTCGAAAAGGGTTTTTCCATCTCTGCAAATGAATCCTAAATCTGCAATTACAGTCGCGCACCTGCAACTTGCACACAGAAAAGAAGGGAAGAAGGGCTGTGGATAGGGGTTTGCCTTAGTCAAACCCCAGTTGAGGAATCAACCTTGAAAGAAAGTAATTGCCAATGCTTAAATATAAATAATGAAAATGTATACCTTGTAGATCTACAATTTGTTGATGATGGTTGTTTTGCTTCTTGAATGTAATCACAAGTGTTGCATGAAATGGCATGTAACATGACAAAACCCTAACACACATGCATGCTTGCAAATAAATGTTTTAATATTTCTCTAATGGATGAATGAAGAAGACACATGAAGAAGAAGACTTGATGGATGCTTGAAGACTTGAATACTTGAACACTTGAACGCTTGATGACGATAATGGAGACCTTCCGCTTGTTTTCCCAATTTTTTCTTATGAAAATGAGAGGACTAGATCCCCTTTTATACTTGCCTTGGAGGGTTAATTATCCCTTCACCAAAGGCCGACATAGGGGGGGAATTTAATCCTGAAGAGCAAACTAGGTCAAAGGGCCGAATGGACCCATTTTGGGGCCACACAAAGAGGGAGGACAAGGGAGCCACACCCTTGTCCTAAGGAGGACAAGGGCACCATGCCCCTGTCCTAAGGGGATAGGGGTGCCACACCATGGTCCTGCCCATTTTTGGGGCCTGAAACAGGGTCTAAACAAGTTGTAAAGTGTGGAAATGAGGCCTAGTTCCATGGTGGAGGCATAGATGGATCCTGATCAAGCATGGGAGATGATATCGCCAAGGTAAGGGGCCTAAAATGTGGTCAAAATTACGAGGGGTGAAATTTTATGACGCTATGGGAAGATACCCATCACTAGTATCGTTCTAGTTGTAGCACACGATGGATGAGGTCCACACCTTATTAAGGGCCTTGTTAATACTATTTGAGGGGATGGAAGAGTAGAGGATCATCTATGCATGGGGAGAGAGAATGCTAGAACATCTCTATTACGACCTTGGTAGGTACGTGCATTATAAGGGATACAACTTGATGACATGCACACTACTCCAGGTATGGGCTCTTGAGCGCATTTCATGCACTAGACCAATGGGCTATCCAATTGATGTTTTGAATTCATACCCATGCCAAAGATCATGGGAAAGAGGGTATTTTTTATATTGGAGAGTATTGTTTGATATATTAGAGCCCACAAACATTACACAAAGACCCTACAGGACTATGATGTTGTGGCTAGGACAGATTCCACAATTAGCAAGGATGTAATAGGACCAATTTTTTCAAGGTTGCTAGGACTTCATCATCGTGTCATTCTATTATGATCGAATGACATGATAGTTTGGTCAGATATAGGGTGTTCCCATCATAGTACCGATCTATGTATTTGGTCAACTCTTACTGCTAAGAGATCTGGATCTCAACTTAGACACGCATCATTGGATGTTGCACTTATTGATCTAGAGGATGAGGAGTAATATGCACCCATAGTATCTAATGATGATATGGTCGTTGTTGGGCAAGATTACACGAGATGGTGGAGAATTTCCCTTCTTGTTGAAATATTCCTCAAGGATCACCCTACTAAAGTCTCGAGGCCATGAACCATATTAGGACATGGGGAGGAGGATATATATGAGGATGGTGATGAGGATTTAGATGGAGATCAAGATCCAAAGAAAGACGAGGACCATACCCAGGACCATGAGAAAGGTGAGTATCCTACTCAAGATCAAGATCCATCACTTACGAAGGATAGAGGGAATAAAGTATAGGAGAGCAAAGATGATGACATACCACTATAGAGACCTACCTCTTCAACATGTATGTCATTACTACCAACTCCTTTTATAGAGATACTAAGCTGACATGAGTGTCAAGGGACTACAAGAGTTATGCCCTAGCTACAGTACACACACAATATTCGAGACTCCTACTTCAATTGACCCTGAGTGGTGAGAGGGAGATCCAAGTAAGAATTTATATATATACACATTGATGTTTAAATGTTTGTTTTGATTTCAATATACATGATGTTTCAATTATTAGTTTTCTCTAATTTCTTACAATTTGTACATGGGGATGGTGTGACTTTGTGGGACACATCACCATGGATATAGTCTCAAACATACACAACCCATGATCAGTGTGAACTAGTCCTAGATCATAACATAATGCAAGGAGATAGGAGCACATCTTCGATATTGTGAGAGTAGAGTTTGACATTCTTTGGGATGAGGTGGACTGATGACGAGCCTCATAGGAGTGGCTACAACATGAGAACATGGAGCTCAAGGTAGAGGTTGTGAGACTTGGAGGTCTTGTTGAGTGAATGGAGAGGAGGAGCTCCTCTAGGAGTCAGTCATGGTCCATGGCATCCCATAAATGGTCCTTTATTCCACCACCACTAGGGTTTGAGGCTTTTCCTAGCCATTATTTGTAGGTTGACGAGATGCTTACATATGATTGTACACCATATTTTGTTCCAATGATGATTTTTGTTGTATATCTTGTATTAAAAGTTAGCCTATATATATGATGGTGATGTTTTTGAGATGTTTTACAAACTTTTCCATTTAGTACAAAAAAATGTCTATCAAAAATCATTTTATTTTTTTGTTGAGTGTTTACTTATGTTGTAGCTCTTTTTGCTTGCTCATAAATATGTGAAATATTGTAAGCTGATAATAAAAGGCAACTATTTCACAAAACTAGTAAATGGTTTTGTTGAGCGAGTTTTATTTGCTGGTTAGTGTAGGTTAGGATAGGTTTTTCTATTCAATAAGTGATGTTACATGATGTCTTAGATGTCTTTTTCTTTAATTGTTGAATCATAGTTAGTTAGGTGTTGCCTAGTGTAGTCGTTTACCCATTTCTTCTTATTTAAATGACTATATGTTTGGTGTTGATAGTTGATTGGTCAGTGATATTTCAAGGTCACTTATCTTTCAAGGTTGTGAGTCATGTATTCAATTTTGAAAGGGAGTCTCAGCATAATCTATCAAAAAATTCATTTAGGTGGTTAGGTATTTATGAAATCAAGAATGTCTATCCAAATGACGTTGTCTAGTTGGTCTCATCAAATTTTATTCAATGGTAATGGATATTATCTAAAGTTGTATAAAAAGTCATTGGATGGAGAGAATTTTCTACAACAATTGTTCAATTCTACAACAACTATCCAAGTTGCCCGCAACAATTGCAGTGTGATTGAATAGTCAACCTACACCAACTTCCAAGAAGCCTACGTCAACTTTTGATGATCAATATGCAAAACATTTGGCTATTTAGGGATCTATAGTTTCAGATATTCACCAATTTTATAGCTTTTCACTACATCATCATAGGTACTTGCATTTATTATTCTCATTTATTGATAATATTTATTATTTGTAGTTAATTAACTATATAAGAATTACAATATGTTCATCAATTATCATTGTTCTAATTACATGCTTCATAATTGATTTATTATGCCACCCTCATTTATACATTGTCATTTGAGGATAAATGACCTTTTAGCTAGGATGAAACTTGCATGCCTTGTATTGTTATCCTAGACTATAGGAGGATGACCTTGATTATATATTTCCATACCTACCTCCTATATTTATGATTGTGTTTGCTTCATTTGACATGTTGTTCTATTGATTTATCTTTGCCATTATATTGTCATAAATAGTAATCCTTTAGAATTTTGCACACCTTTTTGTGCCCCTGCTTTAGTGTGTTTCCTCTTATCTCTTTTCCAAGCCTTTTTTGGTCTTTGCACTATAAAACTATTGTCATATGATCACATGGTGATCTCAGTCTTTTTCATGAGCCTTATTGCACCTAAACCACCTTCAATTCACCCTTTTTTGGGGGTTCAAGGGGGCTAGGGTCCCTTGTCCTAGTGGTCAAGGTAACTAGGTATGTTTGCCAATGTTGTTTGCCCCTCCACATTGGGCCCATTTTTAAATATGTCAATGCTCTGATTTTCATCAGTTGATCCTCAATCTCGATATTTCAATGACTATTGGAGGTCAACCTAATTTATGAAATACCCTAGGAACCCTATATAAGAGCATCTTTTGTCATTTATTTTCATCCCACCATATCCACAAGCATTCTATGATATTCTAATAAACTCCTAGAGAAAGTATTATTGGTGAATTTATTCAGATCTGAGCATTAAAGAGCAACAAGTTACAAAAATCTTCATGCAAGCATATCTTCATGATTGGTCTTTTTTATATATTTTCATGTCATGTCATTGCATCAAAACTTGTAGGTCATATTCAAAGAGTGTTTCATCCTCACCATTATCAACATCAACAAGCTTGATGTATTATATTGTAGATCCAACATTTTACTCTAGAGTTTTTCCTTTCATTTATTTCATCAAGGGTTGATTCCAAACCCGTGGTTTGATCTAGGAAAACCCTATCAACCCCACCTATTTCCCCTCTTGTGTGTGTAGGTGACATATTCTAAAGATAACAAATATAGATCCGAAAAAGAGCAAACTGAGATGCACGGGACCAAATTTTGAAGAGACAAAAACACTAGTTCAAGGCTACCTAGCATCAATGATCAATGCTTTTCCAACAAAATTGCAGGGTGATACTCATAACAACATTCTAATTTTGAAAGTATTTTCGTTATCTACGTCCAACATTTTTGGGTCAATGTTGTCTGGCATCTTTGTCCCAAATTTTTTAGCCCAGATTTCAATAACAAGTTTCTCTCTGCTTCCCATTTTCATATCTTTGCTTCATGTCTACATATATGTTATGAAACTACATGTGCATGTTGATTATGTCCAAATTTTATTCATTAGCCCTAATTCACTTTATCAAATTCAATTTCAACTTAAACAAGGAGAGTAAAGAAGTCCAATATGTGCTTGTCCCTCTTTTCAAGGGATTTGAAGCCAATCCTATTGACTCTTATTCCCCTTAATGTAATATGGTTGAAAATGGGTCTTGTTCCTGGCTCGCATAATTAGATTAGTGAAACCCCATTTTTCCACCATAAACATTTTGGTGAAACTAACACTTCTAACATTTTGCATATTTCTAATTGTGTGTTTTCAAATCTATTTTTTCACTGACAAATTTATAGAATTTGATTGGTTTTCTATTTCACATGTGATTACATTTTTTATTAGCTATATCTATCAAAACCATATGTTGGATAATAGTATTTTTCACTTCATGTTTCTTACATTCATTTATACCACTTTAATGTATTGTTATGAGGGTTTCAATGATTTTCCCACATTTAAACTACTTCTCAAATATTTCATACATGTTTCATGTTTTGATTAAGTAAAAGAAGGTATTTGAAAGGTACCCAAACCTTGTACAAACTAGGAAAATAGATCAGCTATAGTTTTAATGTTTCATGTTGTTATATGATGATAGTTTTAAATAAACTCATGGAATATTTGGATTTCATTATAGTTTTAATGGATGTTTCAAGTGGAACCTTTGATAATCCTCCTGGAGATGATATCGAAATGAACCATACTTGTACCTCTCCTAGGGTATCTTTTATTCATGAGGAAAGAATTAATGCTCCTATCAACAACCTCTCCAATGGAGATGTAACATTGAAGATTAATGATGAATCCTCTTCTCGCAAGGGTACTTTGGTGCAAGAGGGACAATGTAAGAATGTTAATATTAGTAAATCTATCAATCTATATCCTCCTTAGCCTTTGATGTCTTATTATAATCATCAACATATTTTGAGACAAGATGATGTTATACATTTTATTCATGATCTATCTCCTAACATAACATTAAGTAAATATGAAGGCTTGGATGATGAGAATAGATATTTCGAACCTAACAAAGTGGATATAAATGATGATAGAAAAAATAATCTTCATACAAAGATTTACCCCCCTTCATCTATTCATCCCCTTGGCCCTTCAAGATGTACTTAAACAAAAAAAATTAATGAGATCTATAATGAAATCCCTTCCCCTTCACAATTAAAAACACATTATGAAGTTGTTTATGACATGATTTCTAAACAAGGATATAGTGGATAAGGTCTTGGAAAGATGGAACAAGGAATTAAGATCCCTATAGAACCTCCTTCAAAATGCACTAGAGAAGGTGTAGGACATCCTCCCCCATCCTTATCAATTCTTTTAGTAAAGCCCAATCCTCCTACTTAACAAGAAATAAAGACTATCTTTATTGATGAACATTTGAAAATAGAAAAAAGAATCTTTTAGAAACTTAAATATGGCAAAAACATTACGTTCTATTTTAAACATTTCCCAAAGAACCCCAAGCCAAGTGATAGCAGTACACATTATGTCTTTCATCGTAGTTATTCTCATTCTCTTCATGATTATATAGATTTTAAATTATTTGTTAAAGATATATATGATAGGGCTCTTATTCATATTGCACCTGATCTCATTCTTCGTCTAAATCCAAAGGTAGTGCCTTAGCATTCCCTTTGCCTATTATGTTGCTCTTCATTATGTGACAATATAAGCTTGCCTTTGGGGGGATCTTTGTCATGCATAGTGGTACAATTTTATATGAAATAACACCTGGATAGCAACATAATAGCCTTGTTATTTTTGTCTCCACACTTGGAGGGAAAGAATAGTTTTCAACCTTTTCTCTCTCTTTTATAAGGATTCGCTTTTCTCTTGTTGAGTTGCATCTTTAATAAAGATATCCTTTCTTGCATATAATTTTTCATCCTTCATGGGATTTTAACCTTGCTTGAAAGTGTATTATCTTTGTTGGGACCTCTTTGCTTGAAAGTGTGTTTTTATAAATACTCTTAGTGGTGTTAAAAGTAATCTTTCATCAAGACTCCTCTATCTTAACAATAGGGAAGGTGTGCATTCTTAGTCTCCTTCTCCCTCTATTTTCTTAAAGATGTTATTTTTGTAAAATATCTCTTGTTGAAGGTATATGTCTTTAGGCAAAGATATCTTCCTAATTTCATCATGCATCCCTCAAAAGGATCCCTTTACACTTGTTGCAAGATTTCTCTTTTACAACTATCTCTTTCATTCTTAAAAGAGTTGTGTCCTCTTTCTATCTTTGATTGTATGTACATTGTTTCTTAAAGGATATCTCCTTGGCGATGAAGGTGTTTATCCTAGTTCTTTTCTAACATAAGATATCAACATGGATTTATGTTAATATCTTAAATGGGGGGGGGGGGCAGCATATGTGCAACCTTCTTGTTGTATATTTTATAAAAATATTTTCTTACAAGCATCATGTTTTATTTGGTTATACTTGTTCGATTTTGCAAACCCTTGTCCTAGTGTCAAGGTACTACCCATTTTGTAGTAGGATTTCATTACAAACAATGTATTTTGTTTGGTTATCCCTATTTAATTTGTGGAACCTTGTCCTTATAAACCTGCAACACCCATTTTATAGTAGATTACCTTTCAAACAACAAGTTTTGTTTGGTGATTTTTATTTTTTCAGTACGGTCAACTAGCATACTACACCTTGCTAGACATTTTGACTCTCTTTTCCTTTTTTCACACAAATCCAACAACATAACATAACTTGTTGTCGTGTGAAATTAGTTCTTCCATGGATCACTCTAGCATAACATGACTTGATAGCCCATGGAATATATGTCCCTTCCCTCTCCCTTTTCCATGGATCACCTGGCATAACACAACTTGCTAGCCATGAACCCATAGCATAACGCATCTTGCTAGTTGTCAGATCATGATTTCTTATCTCATCAATTGATGTATGCTCTTTCTCTTTAAATGTGATCACTTGTGCTCTTGAAATAACATTCCGAGAATGATATTAGGAGTTGAGACATTTTTATTATCAAGGTCTCTTCAACTAGTTGACTTGTAGCCTTTTTTTTTAGTACTAATCCTTGTTTTGTCTTTGATTGCCTCTTTTTCCCTTTTGTTTGGTTTTGATTTGTTTTGTATCCTTGTATGCGATTGTGTGAGTTAAGATCCTAATCTTGGGGGATTTTCCCCTTGATTTTAGTGATGCTCTCTCTCTCTCTCTCTCTCTCTCTCTCTCTCTCTCTCTCTCTCTCTCTCTCTCTCTCTCTCTCTCTCTCTCTCTCTCTCTCTCTCTCTCCTCATTTGCCACGATATGAACATAATTTCATACTCTTGATAAGGTGGGGGTTAAATGTACTGTCATAAATTATAACCCTTTACAATTTTACACTTTTTTTATGCCCTTTACTTAGTGTGTTTCCTCGTAGCTCTTTTCCAAGCCTATTTCTAGTCTTTGCAATATAAAACTATCATCATATGATCACATGGTGATCTAGGTCTTCGTCTTGAGTCTGAGTGCACCTAAACCACCTTTGATTCACCTTTTTTGGGAGGTAAAGGGTGTTAGGCATCCTTTCCCCTCTATATTGGGTCCTTTTTTAATTATGTCTACACCCTAGTTCCCGCAAGTTGATCCTCAATCCCAATATTTCAATATGACTGTTGTAGGTCAACCTAATTTATGAAATACCTTGGGAACCCTATATAAGAGCATCTTTCCTTGTTCATTTTAATCCCACTGTATCTACACGCATTTTATGATATCCTAAGCAACTCCTAGAGAAAGTATTATTGGAAAATTTCTTCAAATCTAAGCATTATAGAGTAGCAAGTTGCATCAATCTTTATGCAAGCATGTTTTCATGATTGATCCTTTTTATGTCTTGTCATGTCATGTTATTGCATCAACACTTGTTAGTCATATTCAAAGATAATTAGTCTGAGGGTGAACTCACAATACTGGTTCCCACTTTTTGACCAACTTTGACACTTATATGGATATTTTAAAAAAAACCTTCACTTTTCGACACCTATAACTTTTAAACGGTTAAGAATTTGAAGATGATATAAACTAATTATTTTTAACATCTTGTTTGTAGATTCTAAATATATTTTTTTCAAATTTGTTTGAATAAAATTTTATTGAACTTTCCATCTCCCTCAAAAAGTAGTTTTTTACAGCAAACAACATTTTTTAAGAGTGATGTGTATCCCGAAATGCATAATTTTTTTTTTATAAATGATAAAAACTTAATTCTTTTGAATTATGGTTTGTAACATCAATACCCAGGGCATGAAGTTGGTTTGATAGTGATGTGTTGAATGTTTTTCATTTTATTAAGTTTTGAAGTTCGACTAATTATAATTTAGATATAGGTGTATGTTTGAACGCATAACTTGTTCTATATATATCAAAATTTAATTTCTTTTTTTTCGTTAGAAAGAAAACGTCAATACCTAGTGCATAGATATTTTTCAGAATTTTTTTGAATTAGTTTACTATTTTTCCCAATGCATTGAACAAAGAAGTTCATGTTCGGTGAAAAACCTACATTCATAAGAAAGAAAATAAAAATATATTAATGAAATTAAATATATTAATTGTTATACTATTTGAAAATCTTATAATAAGAACTAAATACTTAAAAAAAAAAAAAATTAAATGAATTAATTTGACCCCCCAAAAGCTAATGTAAAATTGGTTTTTTATCAGCATTTGATAGATGCAAAGGAGACTCCATTGCAAGTATGATTTAGAAGTAGAGAGGTTCTATCCAAGAAATTTTGATCTAAGAGCCTTTGATTTAACTCTCTTTAATTAATTACTTAAAATGGGACCTCTTAAACCTTAAATCATTATATTTTTTTAAAAATGTATGATTTCAGCAAAAATCAGGACGTACCAAAAAGTGGGAACCAGCTTTGTGAGTTCACCCTTGATATCACCATTATCAACATCAACAATCTTGAGGTATAATAGTGCAAATCCAACATTTTACTTCACAAATTTTCCTTTCATTTATTTCATTAAGAGTTAATTCCAAACTCAAAGTTTGACCCAAGTAAACCCCTATCAACACACCACCTTTTTCCCCTCTTGTGTGTAGGTGATAGATTCTAGAGACAAAAAATATAGATCCAAAAAGAGTAAATTGAGATGCATAAGACAAGATTTTGAAGAGACAAATAGTGGGTCAAGAGTACCTAGCATTGGTGACTGACACTTTTTCAACAAAATTTTAGGGTGATACTCAAAATGACATCTTGATTATGAATTTGTTATCATTGTCCACATCTGACACTTTTATGTCAAGACTGCCTTACATATTTGTCCTAGATTTTAAAGCCCAAACCTCTACCGTAAGTTCCTCTATGCTTCCCATTTCCAGATCTATGCTTCATGTCTACATCTTTGTTTTGAATCTGCCTATGCATGTTAATTACTTCTATTTTTTATTTGTTAGCCCTAATTCACATGATCAAAACTAATTTCAACTCAAACAAGGAGAGTAAAGAATTCCAATATATGCCTAGCCCCCTTTTCAAGAGATTTGAGACTAAGCCTATTGACTCTTATTCCCCTTAATGTTATATGGTTGAAAGTGGGTCTTGTTCCTAGTTCACATAATTAGACAAGTGAACCCTCATTTTTTCCACCATAAACAACCATTACTTCCTCAAAGTTACAAAATGATAAAAAGTATTTAGGGGCAGTTGTATGAAAAAAATGGCAAAGTGAAGGTCATTTGGAAAGAACACCAAAGGATGGAAGGTAGTTCCCAAATGGCAGTGATAATGAAGGTGAAGAATTATGAGTCTTAGTGGACAACAAGTAAAAGAAGGTAGTCATGATACAAGTACACATAAAAATAAAAGAGGTGAAGAATTTCAAAATTAGCAAAGTACAAAATTGCAATAGGAATTTAGACTATACAATGTTTAAGGGTGGCAATCAACGATGGAAAGACAATTAAAATAGATTGTATTATGAACAAACCACAAAAATAACAAAGTATAATAGTGAGAAAGGTGATTAAAGAAACGACATCGGGACATGGAGGGAATAGCGTAGCAAGAGGGAAATTTGAATTCTGCTAATGGAGGGAACAACGTGGTTGGATCCTCTGGTTCTGTTGTCTCTGCAGCTCAAGGACAACCGGTGGATGATGAGGATGGGAGACCAGATGGGGACCCACAACATCGGGACCCTCCTCCTAACCGTAAAAATAATGAAGATTCTTCAAAATCGGGTCCGGAGATCGTTAACGCTGACTTGGAAAAGACGACAGAGGTGAATACTCTCAAACCCTGGAATTGTATTTTTGCAAACAAACCCATTGGTAAATCGTCCTTCCCCCCTGTGGAGGACATCTTTGATAAAAAAAATAGGCAAATTTGGTATTGCAGTTCCAGATATAGTTATCGATCATAGTATATCTCTAATGGCCTTTTCTCTAGTGGGAAAATTTGTCGGACCACGACCCAATATTGAGGATGTTAGATCTTTTGTTAAGAAAAAATGGAGGTTGAAAGGTCAGGTTGATGCTTCTACCTTGTCAAGGGGTTTTTTTTGTTTTTTCCTTCTCTTGTGGGGAAGATCTGGAAATGACCTTGAGCGGCGGACCATGGATGTTTGGTAAACCTTCATTATCCCTAAGGAAATGGTCTCCAAATATGGAACTCGATGACTCATTCTTTGAATCCGCTCCGGTCTGGGTAAGGCTGCCTGGTTTGCCGCTTGAATTCTGGGTGGAGGATGTTTTCTTAGGTATTGCTAACTTCTTTGGGGAGCTTGTTGCTATAGATCCTATGATAGCAGCACGAAAGAGACTAGTGTATGCAAGGATTTGTGTCAATATCTCTCAGAATATGGATCTTCCTAGTTCTATTGATATAAACTCCAAACTTGGGTTATGGGAATAGACCATAGAGTTTGAGTCCCTCCCCTTTGTTTGTGTCTCCTATAAGAAAGTTGGACATTGGGCTAAGGCTTTCCCAAGTAACCCCAAAAAATCTCAGAAGTCTAACAATCATTATAAACAGATATGGAAAGAGAAGACTAATATTAAGGAGGATAGTAGAGTGGAAGGAGGAAGTGGCATTCCTAGTAACCTAAAATATATAACAAAAGATGATAGGAAAGATAGTCCTCTCAAGGTAACCCTTTAGAAGGAAGATAAAAAGAGTGAAAATAGTGGATTTGAGATCAAAACAGTCAATGTATTTGAAGTTTTACAGACTCAGGAGGAAGAGAACGTAACCATAGAAGAAACTCTTGAAGAGGGTGAGATTGATGACATGAATGAATCCCAACATGAGGCCCTTCAAGTATCAGTAATGAAAAGTAATAAAGCTTGTACAAGTGACTTTGAAGGACCTGAAGTTATGTCTGGAAAAAAGAATAAGTTCGGATCGCCTCAGGTTAACCTAAACTCTCTATTTCAAAATGTTGGAGCTAAAACGCCCACCTCTTCTCAGAAAGGTGGAGAATCATGGAATAATAAGCAATTTGATCACAAAGATGAAGATGATGAAGAGATAATAGGGGTGGGAAAAAAGAAAAATAAGAAGACAAGATGCTCTAATGGGGTTAAAACTAGGACCATATCTAAGGCAGATATTGGTCTTTCCAAATCCCCACAAGGTCGTAAACCCATGAAGTGGCATAGGGACCAAGAGAGAAAACAAAACATAGCTGATGGAAGGCAGCAAACTATTCAGGAATCCTGCTTCCAGGTTTCCAAATGAAGGTAATCTCCTAGAACATTCGAGGCCTAAATGGTCTCCATAAACAAGATGTTTTACGAAATCTTATTAGAGATCATAAGTCAAATATTATCCTCGTTCAGGAAACCAAAATGAGTAAGGAAAAAGTTGAAAAATTAAAATTCTTTAAACAGGGAGGAGTTTGTGGTAGTAGCTCGAATGGGGCTTCAGGTGGGGTGGCTATATTCTGGAACAAGAAAACTATTTTTGGAGATTTGATAGATGAAGATGGTAATATTTTATCTTTGAAAGTTAAAAATATTACTGAAGGAAAGGAATGGGTGGTTACTAACATTTATGCCCCTAATTCCAAAGCTGCTAGGAGTAAATTTTGGGACAAAATCCAGCAGAAAAGAAGGTTTTTTTTCTCTAGATAGCTAGCTGTTGATGAGAGATTTCAATACCCTGTTGCAAGGAATTGACAAATTTGGAGGAACTCAAGCCCAACCAGATAGCAGGACTGACCTGGTGGACTTCATCAATGCCAATGCCTTGATTGATATTGATCTTATTGGAGCTTCCTACACTTGGTCTAATCGAAGGGATGGAGTAGACCTCATTCAGGTAAGGCTTGATAGATCCCTTATCACTCATGACTGGACCCTCACTCATAGATGTTCTTTGTTTGTTATCAATAGAATTGGCTCGTATCATTATCCCATTTCTTTTGTTGTTGAGTCTGTTAAGAGCAAACGTTGTTTTCCTTTCCGGTTTGAGAAAATGTGGATATCTCACCCATCTTTGGAAAAATCCATTGCCAATTGGTGGAATATTAATGTGGATAGATCTGCCATGTACAAAGTTTCTAAAAACTTAGAAACATCAAAGATAACATCAAGATCTGGAATAAGAAGGTTTTTGGAGATATTTTTTATTCAAAAAAAAAGCTGAAGGAGGAATTAGAACAGATCCAAAACTTTGTTTAGAAAGATGGTTATAATAAGTATCCCAAGGCTAAGGAAGATGATATTCTAGCCAAACTTCACAACACTATATCCAGGGAGGAAATCTACTGGAAACAGAGATCAAGGGCTATTTGGTTAGAAGCTGGGGATAGAAACACTAAATTCTTTCACATGACCTCCATGAAACATAAAGCTGCCAATAGAATATCTAGATTAATTGTTGATGACAAAATCCTTCTTAAAGATGATGACATTGGGGATGAAGCAGTTAGGTTCTTCTCTCAGCTCCTCACTGGTAGTAGGGATATTGACATTACCAAGCAACAAGACCTAGTTGACAACATTCCCAAGATTATTGAACCTCACCAAAATAAGACTCTATCTGCTATCCCTACTGCTGATGAAATTAAAAAAGTTGTATTCTCTTTTCAAGGGGATAAGGCTCTAGGCCCGGATGGTTTTCCCATGTTATTCTTTCAGGAATATTGGCATATTGTGGGGAAAGATACTGGCAATGTTGTTAAATAATTCTTCGGATCTAGAAGAATTCTTAAGGAAATCAATTCTACTTTTATTGCCCTAATTCCTAAGGTGGCTAGGGTAGACTCTATGGGAAAAATTAGGCCAATAAGTCTTTGTAATTCCTTTTATAAGATTATTTCTAAAGTTATGACTTCCAAATTTTGGTTGTCCTCCCCTTTGTCATCTCTGAGGAGCAAAAAGGATTTGTCCGTAGTAGGTAGATTTTGGATTCTATTATTCTTGTACACGAGAACATCCATTCTCCTAACACTGCTAATAAAGAAGAGTTTCTAATAAAATTGGATCTGGCAAAAGCCTATGATAGAGTGGAATAGTAGGTTCTTTTCATAATTATGGAGGCCTTTGGTTTCGATGAGAAGGTAATTAAAGTTATCAAAGAACTGATTTCTACCCTTATTTTTTCTATCCTTATTAATGGGACTCTGTCTAGATTTTTTAAATCTTCTAGGGGACTCAAGCAAGGAGACCCAATTTCTCTTATTCTCTTTACAATCTTGGCGAAGAGTATGAGCAGACTGATTCAAAAAATGAAAGTGAATAAAACCATCAAAGGACTACAACCTTCCTCTACTAATGTGTCTTGTACTCACCAACAGTTTGTTGATGACACAATTTTCATCGGATATTCATCTGTTGGTGAGGTTGCTTCCTTCAAAGGTGCTCTTAGCTCATATTCTTTGATGATAGGTCAACAAGTCAATTGGGAGAAGTCCACTATTTATTTCATAAATGCCCTTATTATAAGGCAGCAGATAATTGCTAACATCATTGGTTGTAAGGTGGAAATGCTCCCCTCCACTTATTTGGGTCTCCCTCTAGGTTTGGTTCCCCCAAACTCCTTCTAGGACTTGTTAATTGACAAACTCAACAAGAAATTGGCCGGTTGGAAAGGATCTATGCTATCTCAAGCAGGAAAGCTTCAGCTTCTTCAAGCCACCCTTCAAAATCTTCCTGTCTATGCTCTTAGCTTGTTTGGTATTCCGGCTAAATTTGCTGAAGCTTTAGAGAGGATTCAGAAAAGATTTCTTTGTTCAGGGGTAGAAGATAAAAAATGGATTGCCTTGGTTGCCTGGGACAAAGTGTGTAAGCCTAAGTGCAAGGGGGGTTTAGAATTTAAAGTTCTTAAAATTTTTAACAAAGCTCTGCTTGCTAAACAGATATAGAGGGCTTATGGCATTAAGAAAGATTGGAATCAGGTGTGGTTTGATAAATATATTCATGACCAACCTCTTCATTCTCTTCTCTACTCTGAAGATGTCCACGTTGGGTCTTTCATATGGAATAGTATAATCAAGTCCATAAAAGTTGCTAAAGCTGGAGTTGGATGGGTCCTTGGCAAAGGTGACAAAATTAGGTTATGGGAGGATGTTTGGATTAAAGATGAACCTCTCTTTAATTAGGATTGCAACCAATTCATTGATGAATGCAAAAGAAGGTATGGGTCTATGGTTTGTAATTACTGGAAGGAGAATAAATGGGTGAGGCTTGATGCTATTTATGTTGGGTTTTCGCTGCTTCAACAGGATCTACTGTCCTTTTCTGTTAATAAAGACTTTGAGGATGTGTTTCCCTGGAAGAGTAATCCCAGGGGTAACTTCACTATTGCATCAACTTATAAAAAAACTATTACTCAAGTCAACAACCCAATATGGACTAAAATCTGGAATAGAGTCCTTATTCCTAAAGTTAACATGTTTTTTTTGGCTTGCAGCTCACAACAAGATCCTTACCATTGATAACTTGGCTCATAGAGGTTTCATGTTTCCTAACAAGTGTGAGCTATGTCAGAAAGAGGAAGAATCTGTGAATCATTTGTTTATCCATTGCTCCTTTACCTAGGAAATCTGGAGTAAATTTTGGGTGCAATGGAAAGTGGAATGGGTTATGCATAATAGTCTCAAGGAAGTCATTTGGCAATGGATCTTTCCCACCAAATTTCCTCTCATCAAGACCCTCTAGTCCTTGAAGCTATGACCTGTTGGTATAGCTGGAAGGAGAGAAATAACAGAATTTTTAGGGAGGCTAAATGTATGTCTCGGGTGGTTTTTGAAAAGATTTGCAGGGCAATTAAAGAAAATATGAACATTCTTCATAGAAACAACAAGCAGTGGAGCTTTTTTAATATGAATGATATTGAGAAAGGTATCCTCACTGAATGGAATTTGATTCACAAGATTTGCAAATTTGACATTAAGATTAGGAGAGAAAATGTTGTTTGGCGATTTCCCTGTCATGATTGGGTCAAGGTGAATTTTGATGGGGCAGCCAAAGGCAATCCTGGGAAGTTAGGAGGGGGAGGAGTCATCAGAAATAATCATGGTGTTTGTGTTGTGGCTATTGCCTCTCCCTTTGGAGTTCAAAATAATCATGTTGCTGAAGCCTAGGCAATGTTAAAATGCCTCTAGCTTGCTCAGGTTTTAAATTTAAAAAAATATGGTTGGAAGGGGACTCCCTTAATATTATTTAAGCTATCAAAGGCACAAGTTCTCCCTCTTAGAACATTTACAATATCATTGAAAGTGCTAAAAAGTTATTAAATGACTATGATAGTGTTTTCATTCCCATACTCTAAGGGAAGGTAATAAGGTTGTTGACCTATTAGCTAATGAGGGGGTTTATTTAGAGGAGGACACTAAATATATCAAAGAATCCTATTGTAAGAAGGATGTCCAGGCACAATTATTATTGGATCGTGTCCATGGTTTAAGTTAAGTCTATCATTACTTTTCTGGGTCCGGATATCAAAGATAGAGATTGGGGTTATGTGAAGTGTCAGTTGATGATCATTTTATGGCATTGTGATTGTGATCATTGGTGTGATGAGGCTAATCATAATAAGTGTTGGTTCATCATGACTATTATTAAATACCTCTTCAAACTCAAGGAAATTGCCTTGTTTTTTGAATCCAAAATTCTGTTCAAGAGCCTTCGCTTAAGTCTTGGTTTTCAATTTTTTTTGTGCTCTACTGAAAGCCTCGACCTGCATTTCAACATGGGAGGAAACCTTAATCGAATTGAGCCCTCTGGATGTGATAATTGGAAAAGTGAGCGAAAAGTTTGGCGGAGGCTGCATAAACATGGTTTCACAAGCTACATGGAAAAATTGCATGGTAGTAAAAATTTGATGTCTCAAGGCTTTGCCAAGGGATGGAACAACAACAAAGTCACTCTGTTTGGGGAGACTTGGAAGCTCGATGAGGATTTGGTGGCAGAAATTATGGGATTACAGAAGGAAGGTGTAGTGTCGTAAAATTGCAACACTTGCAATTTTGACTGCATTTGGGTCTTCATGATGGCGGCGCAATGTTGAACCTGAATGGAGACCCCGAAACCTGTTTACAACATCAAAAACTGCATCTTTTTGCACCTTGGCCTGAACCTCCTTACACCTTGTTGTCTCAGGAGGTGGGACCATGGCACCCAGCGCCCTGGTCCTTCAGGACCATGGCGCCTAGTGCCCTGGTCCCTCAGGACCATGGCGCCCAGCGCCCTAGTCCCTGGCCCTATTTTGGGCCCGGTCTCTTGTTGGGCATCGGGTCTTCAAGTTTGCAATTTGGAAAATAATGCTCCTAGGTCGGCCTAAGGTCGGAAAAATCAGTCTCCTAACCCTAATTGACAAGTATATAAACTACATTTCCCTTGCCAAAAAGGGAGAGGAAGAAAACATATATGAGCAAGAGGCGGAAGCGATAGGCAAACATTAAAACATTCAAACATTCAAGCATTCCTTCAAGCAATTGAGCATCCTAGGTCTCCATTCAAGGCTAGGTGTTGCATTCAAGACAAGGATTCAACCATTGAAGAGGAGATCACCTACAACATACAACATCATTACACCTTCGCATGTAAGAATACAAACATTCTTACAACAAGGTATCAATACTTGATTACATTACAAACATTTACATTTACAACATTCTCATTTCTTGGTTAATTCCAAAACTGGGGTTTGACCTGAAGGCAAACCCCTAATCCCTAACCCCCCAATTGTCCTCTCTTTTCTATGTGTAGGTTGTAGGTACGCGGCTGTAATTGAAGATCTAGAATCCTTGTGCAGAGACGAACAGATCCCCCTTCGTTTCGCGGATTTTTCGGAGGACTGTGTGCACTCCGGGCACCATCGTCCCGTCAAATTTCGCTTAAACTTGTAGGACAGCATCGTCTCGACATTTTACTACTAATTTCAGGTCTGCAGCTTCATCCCGTGTCTCTATCTCCATCTACAAGTGAATCTTTCTTACTTTCTCATACACTCCTAGTTCAATCCTTCTATCTACATTCTTTACAAAAGAGGGTATCCTTGCTGTCTCAACCCTTGAAACTCATTTAGAATTCAATCTTGCATTGTGTGGGATTGGATCTTGTGAGTTTCAACCCCTCTTTTGAATGTAAAGTCTCTCCTAAGTGAAAACCGTCAATCCTAGTGACCTCCTTTCTCTCTCCTTGGAGTGGGGGAACACCCAGGGTTCAATTTTCCGCTTTACATTTTTGGTGAACCCGACGTGAACATCCTAATTCTGATTATTCATGGTTAGATCTGAAAAAAATTTGCTTCCTTAGTTACATTTCCATGTTTGATCTTTTGCAAATTTTAGAGGTTAATTGCATAAAAACCCTAAATTTTCTTTTTAGTAATTGAGCTTGTGAAATGTTTAATTGTTAATGCTTGTTTCAGATCTACCCTTCTATTGCAAATTGTCAATTCATATTTGTGCTTTAATTCTGAAAATTAGGTGGTTAAGTGTCAAAACCCTAATTTTTAAAACCCTCTTGATTCAACCTTTGACCAACTATTTCACTGATCAAAACACCTCCAAATCGGCTGTAACTTTGGATTCCGCAACAAAATCATAATATCTCTCATCCCTGAAAATTTTGAAAAAAGTTGCGAGGACCGTGTGCACCCCGAGTGCCATTGTCCCTAACATTTTTTCTGAAATTTTGGGAGCTAGATCTTACTATATTTTTCTGCTAGAATCCAGAATCTTGGCTGATTTCATCAATTCTAACACTTTCAAAATTAAAGTCAAAATTGGTCTAGTGATTGCTTGGATTAAGGCTTCTAATCATTCAAAAATTGTTGAAATTGAAATTTTGTGTTAAAATTGTGTTTCTTACTGTCCTAAATCTAAAAAGTGTGTTGGCATTCATTCGAAGTTTCAGTGCTTTATTCAAATTTTTGCAATTTGTGACTTTTGAAATTAAGTGTTTAATTGCAACAACTTTGATTTCCGCTTTCAAAATTGAATTTTGCATGAAATTGAGTCAACTTTTAAATTTCCAAGCTTGTATTACTTTTAGTATTCCCTCTAAAATCATAAAATTCAAAATTTCAGTTTCCCTCTCTTTTTCAAAATTCAAAATTTGCATTTTTCAACAATCTTGGTAGGATTCAATTTTGAGATTGCAACTTTAATTTGGCCTATCTACATATCGTAAAATCACTCAATTTTTTCAGATTAGCTTTAAAATCATCATAACTTTCATCCCTGAAAATTTTGAAAAAATTTGCGAGGACCGTGTGCACTCCGTTCGCCACAGTCCCTGACATTTTTTTTGAAATTTCGGGAGATTGTCATGATTGCATTTAACAGCTTAAATCTAGGAGATTGGCTGATTTTATTGAAATTTGCTACCTCTAAATTCGAAAATAAATTCAAAATTCAAGATTTCAATTTTCAAGATAACAATTAAAATTAAGAGCTACCCCCCTTGGCCCTAATTTTCAATTGTGCCTATCTTTCTTGGAAGTTGTGTTTCCCTCTTCTTTCACAAAGTTCAAATTGGATAATCATTATCTCATCGTTCAATTTTGCCAACTTTATTTTCAAAATTCAAAATCTTCTCTCTCTCTCTAGTGCATGAGTTATACAACAATAAGCCTTACTTACACTATTCCCGTTAGACGAAGCCTTAGAATTAAGTCTTTCCAAGGTTTAATTACCGAGGAGATGGAACCTAATTTGAATGGCCCTTTTAACGAGGACATGGGTAATTCCTCTAATCCTCTTAATGATGAAGAAGCTCTCCATGAGGTTTCTGTAGAACAACTTTTGAAATTGGATAACCAATTTGATGATTTTCAGCAATGGATGTCTCAAGAATACCCCGATAGTCAAGCCCTTTCATTAATTGAGGGTCTAAAACGTATGGTTCAAAGTGATAAGAATGGAATTGATATTTTGCGTAGTATTGCACACATCATGGATTCAAATGTGATGCCTATGAAGAGTTGTGCTGAAACTTTAGGTTATACACAACCTCCTACTCAAGTCAATCATTCTATTCCTTTGACAACTTCTATTTTGAGTATACCTACTTTTACATCAAACATAATGACTACTTCAATACAAAACATTCCACCTATGATCACCAGTCATGGGGGCAATCCTTCCTCTTCAATCAACCCTCTTCCTTCATTCAATCCGACTTCTTCATTCATTCCTTCAATGAGTGTCCCTATTACATCTCCACAAATGAACATGACGCAAGGGGGCAATTCATCCAATCATTCCATTCCTCCTTGTAGTGCTCCTCTTTTCCAATCATCTCCTATGACTAACTATCATAGTGTCCCGCCACCTTACTCTCAATCAATACCTTCTTTCAATAACATAATACCTCCATCACAATCTAACATGTCTAATATGAACTCTTCGACTGAAGTGACCATTAACAATCTTGCACAAACTGTCTCTTCTTTACAACAACAAATTGCCTCTATGAATCAGTCTAAGTTTAGTGTGCCCACATTTGATGTTGCGAGCCCACTTTCTCTTGACATTGTTCGAGCTATCCCCCCTAAGCATGTTGAAATCCCACAGTTGGAGCTTTATAATGGTAAAGGTGATCCTCTAACACATGTTAAGACCTTTCAAACAATATGTACCGATTTTGCTCATGACCAAAGGTTGCTCGCAAAACCGTTTACTAGAACATTAAGAGATAAGGCTCTACAATGGTATTGCTCGTTGCCTTCCTATTCTATTACTTCTTTCCAACAACTTGCAAATGCTTTTATTCAACAATTTCAAAACAATATAAGTCCTAAAGTTACTTTGATTGATTTAATGCATTGTAAACAAGGTGTTAAAGAAAAAGTGACTGATTTCATTAGTAGATATAAGCATTTGTGTGCTCAAATTTCTTTTCCAGTACCTGACAATGATATTCAAAGAATCTTTATTTCTAATTTACAAAAAGATATTAGAGAAAAACTTTTGTTTTCTGAGTTTACTTCTTTCCAACAGTTGTGTGCAACTCTTCACAATTATCAACTGACTGTGAGTCAAATGGAACAAGCAAATCCTATGGCTCCGAGTGATAAGGGTGATAGTAGTCAACAACCATTTGGGAAGTTTAAACCGAACAGAGGGTTTGTTAAGTTCAATGAAAACATCACCAACAACAATGTGAATGCAGCATCAGGGGTGCCTCCTATTTCTAAGTTTTTCAAGAAAGAAAGAGAGTTTACTCCTTTGAATGAATCATTGCATAGTATTATGAATAAGTTATTGGAACAAAATGTGCTTACTCTCCCTCCTATAAAGCAAATAGATCCTGCAAAGATTAATTCACCATATTTTGATAACAAATCTTTTTGTCAATTTCATCGTCAACCTGGGCATGATACTGAAAAATGTTTTGCTTTAAAGGGTAAAATTCAGGATTTGATTGATAATAATACTATCTCTGTTTCAGGTGTGAATGATAAAGGCAACACATCTGTAGCTCTTCCTAACCAAAATATTAAGATTTTTACTGATCCATTACCTTCTCATACCTCTAATGTGATTGAGACTAATGATTCCTCTTTCTCACCTGATGGTCTTGTGTTTATGACTCCAAATGTGATTAACTTTGTAGAGCAGCAGAAAATCCCTAAAGAACCTTCCATCACATTTGATTCCAGTGAAACTATCAGGGCACCTGATGGTCCTTTATATATAGTTGCAAAAGTCAAGAATACACCTTGCCGTGGAGTGCTTATTGATCCTTCTTGCATGGTTAATGTCATTACTGAAGAATTTCTTTTTACTTTGTAATTGAATCAAGTGATCTATGACAAAACAAATGTGGTTGTGAAATTATTTGATGCATTTTCTTCTCCTGCAATTGGTTCTATTACATTACCTATTGAGGTCCATAACAAATCCCTTTATGTGAGCTTTGCTATTATTCCATCATCCGAACAATTTCGTGTGAAGCTAGGCTATCCTTGGCTATCTTCCATGAAAGCTATTGCTTCTCCTATTCACAAGTGTTTGAAATTTCCCCATAATGGTGAAGTTGTTACTGTCAATCATAGTCTCTTTAAACCAGCTGAAAGAACTTCTAGCGTTCCTATTGATTATTTTTGGCCTAAACAATTCCAATCTCTTCCACCGCGAAGTGATCATCTTTGCAAATCTTATCAAAAGTGGAAAAAAGATATGATCCTATCTCTAAGTGAACCTCGAACACCCAAACTTGATATTCCTATCATTCTTGAGAAGGAAGTTCTTCCTTTGAAAGATAAAACTAATGTCTTTCCTCAAGAAGATTCCCAACCCATTCCTATGGATGTGACTATGTCTATGTCTAATAAACTTTCTAAAAGTAGACCTATACCTCCTCATCATGATGGACTTGGTCTCCTTCCTAAACCAAATATTCCTCCTTTATATGGAGCAGTTCCTCCTCCTCCCTCTTATAAAGAGAAGAGACCTTCCTCTTCTCTTATTATCCAACCTAAGAGACCACAACCTAAACACCCAAGTGATAAGGATGAGAACATTCCTCCTCCTCAATCCTCTCAACTTCCTACTAAGACTAGACGAAATCATTCTGCACGTGAACGCTGATGAAAGCGTCGTCTTAGAGCTCGTGCAGCTGCTTCTCAAACTTTGCAATCCCCAAAAACACCTTCAGCTAGTATTATTCCATTTTCTCCTCAGCCGAAAATTGAGCCAAAATCTCCTAAGCATAAGATGCATGATGGTTTTGATCCTGTGTGAGTTAAAGATCCTATTTTTATAAATCTTGATGATGATATAGATGAAAATGTTATTCATGATGAAAATGTTACTTCTCTTGCTTCTGATAGTGAATATGAATATGTTGATATTGATAACCATTTATCTAACAAATTTTCTAAAGCACTTAGCTTAGCTCCTAGACAAGAACAACGTGGCTTGGAACATGAACATAGCCCTTGTTTGGATCTTGTGATAGCTCCATCTGTTGTGTTGGATGTTCCTCCTCTAGCGTGTTTCCTGCCTTCCTAAAATATTGATCAGCAAGATCGAGGGGTGGATGACGTGCTAGACTAGTTCATTAGCATAGCAGACTCTCTCCTTCTCTCTTGATCTCTTTTGTTACTTCTTCTATGTGTTATTCTTATTCTTCTATTTGTTGTCCTTAGTGTTGTCTACTTGAGGACGATGCAAAGCATTGAGATCTCTTTTGGTCTCTCTCATGTTGACTCAAAAGACACATGTGTTCCCTTCTTCTAGGTGACCTTCCTTGATTGGGGAATGAAGAACAATTATGCATACATACATATGATATACATGAATTATCATACAACATACTGACCCCAAGGAAAGCGAAGTCGCCTCGTGGTTTGTGTTTTGTGTCTATTATCCTTGGGTTTATCTCACACTTGGGGGCTAAATCTTTGTGATAGCGTGCTCCTTTACCTTCTCATTTCTTATGTGTATCACTACCTTACAGAAATCACCCCCGATGAGGCATGTGCAATCTCTTTAATGTAGGGGGCATACACTCCGTCCATATCTCTTCAAGATTCTTAAAAACTTCTTGGCGAACTTAGCTTTGCCTTGAAAATTTTTGGTATTATTCTTGCATGACTCATAGTGAGGGAATCGTACTACTGTCAGTCATGGTTCTCCCTCGTGATCTTCCCTTTTACTTTGTCAATCAAAGTCGTAAGATCCTTAGTCCACTGGGGGCTTGGTGTATCTTGCCTCCTTGACGTGGTGAAAGTCTTTCAATGTTGTTTCCTTGTACTTTACCGAAAGTATGGGCGTATGCTTATACTCCCGCTAAAGTGGGGGCTAAATGTAGCATCATAAAATTGTGACACTTGAAATTTCGACTGCATTTGGGTCTTCACGATGGCGACGCAACGTTGAACCTGAATGGAGACCCCGAAACCTGTTTACGACATCAAAAACTGCATCTTTCTGCACCTTGGCCTGAACCTCCTTGCACCCTGTTGTCCCAGGAGGTGGGACCATGGCGCCCAACGCCCTGGTCCTTCAAGACCATGGCACCTAGTGCCCTGGTCCCTGGCCCTATTTTGGGCCCGGTCTCTTGTTGGGCATCGGGTCTTCAAGTTTGCAATTTGGAAAATAATGCTCCTAGTTCGGCCTAAGGTCAGAAAAATCAGTCTCCTAACCCTAATTGACAAGTATATAAACTAAATTTCCCTTCCCAGAAAGGGAGAGGAAGAAAACATATATGAGCAAGAGGCGGAAGCGATAGGCAAACATTAAAACATTCAAATATTCAAGCATTCCTTCAAGTAATTGAGCATCCTAGGTCTCCATTCAAGGCTAGGTGTGCATTCAAGACAAGGATTCAACCATTGAAGAGGAGATCACCTACAACATACAACATCATTACACCTTCGCATGTAAGAATACAAACATTCTTACAACAAGGTATCAATACTTGATTACATTACAAACATTTACATTTACAACATTCTCATTTCCTGGTTAATTCCAAAACCGGGGTTTGACCTGAAGGCAAACCCCTAATCCCTAACCCCCCAATCATCCTCTCTTTTTTGTGTGTAGGTTGCAGGTATGCGGCTATAATTGAAGATCTGGAATCCTTGTGTAGAGACGAACAGATCCCCCTTCGTTTCGCAGATTTTTCGGAGGACCGTGTGCACTCCGGGTGCCATTGTCCCATCAACTTTCACTCAAACTTGTAGGACAACATCATCTTGACATTTTACTACTAATTTCAGGTCCGCAGCTTCATCCCATGTCTCTATCTTTGTCTACAAGCGAATCTTTCTTACTTTCACATACACTCCTAGTTCAATCCTTCTATCTACATTCTTTACAAAAGAGGGTATCCTTGCTGTCTCAACCCTTGAAACTCATTTAGAATTCAATCTTGCATTGTGTGGGATTGGATCTTGTGAGTTTCAACCCCTCTTTTGAATGTAAATTCTCTCCTAAGTGAAACCGTCAATCCTAGTGACCTCCTTTCTCTCTCCTTGGAGTGGGGGAACACCTAGGGTTCGATTTTCCGCTTTACAGAAGGGACCAAGTTTTACAAAGATCGAAAGTTTGCGGCAAAAGCTATTAAAAGGTTCCCTAAAAGTGATGAAGAGAAGGTTCGGCTCGCCAAGAAGGACAATGTATCTTACTACCTCCCTCATCAGGTAAAGTCCTTCTTGCAAAAGATGTTAAGGGTTTTGATGGAATTCTTAATTGTTGACTGTAGGTTTATGAAGGTTTATAATTATCATTTTGCTATTCTAAACCATTTCCGCCATGGGGTTAAGATCTCTTTTCCTTTTTATTTAGCTTCATCCCTGAATTAAAGCTTGGCTGACCACGCAAAAAAACCCAAATCCTATCCCTAATAAGGAAGATCATTTGGTGGTTCATGCCCATATTTCAGATAGTCGTGATGGGTTTGAGTCTGATGATGATTTGTCTAACGTTCCTCTTCATAAAAAAGGGAGGGTTGATGATGTTGATAAAGAGGACACGGATGTGGAAGCTGGTTCGAAGGAGGAACAAGGGAAGGCAGTTGATGATGAAGTGGAGAATGAGAAGAAAGAGGTTGTAGGAGAAAAGGAGGAGGTGCAGAGAAAAATGTATGTTGAAAAGCCAGATTCTAACCCTATTGTCTCGGATAGTAGGAATGTTGCACATAATACCATGGAGGAAGTTAACCCTAAGTCTGTGAGATCTGTGCAGGGTAGGGAAATGGCTGACTCCATTTTGAACGTTGCCAGAAATAGCACTCTAGAATTTTTCATTTCCAAAAATGGGTAATTGAAAATATTTCCAGTATTCAGAATAAACAGAGAGATTTGGAGTATAAGATTCAGGATTTGATTAAGGATTCCAATACTGGGAAAGAGGATGTAGAGGTGGACACCAGTGAGGCAGAGGATGAAATTGAAATGCAGGACTAGTCAGAAAAAGATATGATTAAGGGAGACTTGAAGCATCTGGAAGATGTGATCAGAATTGTCAAAGATAAGGCTGAGGTTGATAATGAAATTATTATCAATCGGGTTATTAAAACAGAGAAGGCACTGAAGAAATTTATGAATCACAACCTTAAGATTTTGAAGGTCTCATCTCAAAATATGAATGCCTTGGTTGATTGTCTAGAAAGGAACCAACAGAACAAAGAGATGGTGATCATTGATGACATGCCGACCTCCAGCTCTGCTCCCCAAACTTCCAGATGAAGGACAAGGCAGACTACCAGTGATTTGGAGATGAAGACTAAAGATATCCATCTAAAACAAGATAACAAAGACCTAAGAGAAGCTGCTAAGGCTATGATGATGCTGGTTAAGGACGCGAAAGAGTCTATAAATTTTTTTATCTGATATGTAATACTGGTCTTTGTTTGCTAGTCTCTCACTGGCTTTTTGTTGTCCTTTCCGTAGCTACTATTTTTTTGTGCTGGTCTTTTGTAGCTTTTCTTTCTATGTACTGTTCTCTCTAGCTTATCTATCGTTATGTAAGACGGTTTCAGGTCCCTTAAAACCTATTTTTCCTTAATTAAAAACACTGAGAGAAAGGAGACTAACAAGAAGACAATGAAAATAACGAAGCATAGTAGTGGCAACAATGAAAGTTTCTACAAATTGACTATACATAGCAAAAGAGATGATGGACCAAGATCAAGGAATGATGATAACTAGCAAAGCATGGATAGAAGATTTTTAGACCCACTGTAATAGAAAATTACAATGAGAAGAAAAGGAAATGAAAATATTAAAACAACAAAAGATATGATAGTCACAAGATTTTATGCTAGTAGCTTTCATGATTAACCAATGTCCATTCCCTACTTGAGGACAAGCAAGATTTCAGCTAGGGGGAGTGATGATTCTATAAATTATCCTATTTCTTCCATGATTTATAAGACCTTATTAATATTTATAATGTTAATCGAATACATTTCCAAACATTACCTTGATCATATGAAACATTAACTATGATAAATGATTATTGATTTGCATTTGTATGTCTAGCTAGTTAGTGCTAAATTTTGATAATATATTATGATAGATGGTTATTATTAATTGACAAGTATTTTGAAAGGATTGGCATGTTGTTTATGAGAGATTTGATTCATTCATACAATTGGAAAGAAGAAGAAACAAGTTGACAATTATCATCATGTAGTTGTTGATTGGAAGTGCAAAAAAAATCAAAAACCCAATTTTAGTTCAATGAGCATATCTCCCTTGTTTCTTAATAAAATTAAGATCTTATCAGTGATTTAGAAATATGAAAAGTGTTGGCAATTGCCACTCATCCAATAAGATTTATTGGCATTTTGGGTTGTCATTGATGGCAACTCATCATCTCAAGGTAAATGGTTTCATTATTTGGTTAACCGACATTCATTGCACTTAACCGGTATTCAGATTGCTTTACACCAGCACCGCCATTCACTTCATACCCGGATAAGCAATTGACAAATCAACAAAGTGTAGATACTGAGAAACTAGCTAGCACTCCACCGAATACCATTGTACCAGTTACTGAGTCTCATTTTGTAATAGAGGATATACCAGTAGAAAATGTATAGATTACAGAGGATATAGAGGATGTGCATGCTTTGGATAAGGCACCAAGTGGCAAAGCCATTGGTGCACAAGAGCTAAAAGATTCTAAAGTTATCTCACTGGTTGATAAGGGTAAGGAGACTGCGGTGGATCACTCCTTCGGCTTGGCAATTGACACTTCTGCCATAGCTGAAGGAAATTTACCACAACTTTCCATCATTTTTGACAACCCCACCACAAAATGTCATCGACAGAGAATATTTTGGCAGCAACAACTCTTCAAGCACATGCGACTCAAGAATTGGCTCAGGAAGAGTCAAAGGACATAAAATTGATTGAACACAGTTTTGAGGTTTTGAACTAGTTAGTCCTTGAATTTTAAGCTCAGGAAGGTGAAATCTCTTTGGATAAACTAGAAGAAATTATTGATTTTATCCCTAAGCACTATGATTCTTTATTGAAAATTTTTAACACAGAGGCTAAAGAAAATTTTGTGGCGGCCCGGAAGTTAACATTTTTGCAAATGATTGAGATTGATAAGGAGAAACTCCATACTTGTTTGCAATCCATTGATGTAGCTTTGGCTAAAGGAGGCAATATATATAAGACTTGTCTAGATTTTGATAAGCTCACCATCTCCATAGACAAGCAATTGTCAGACTGTAAGAAACACTTAATTCAGATTTATAACTCTTACAACCTAACAATCAATCTAACAAACTCTTTGGATCGTCCAATTTTGGTGGTTATGGATCAAAATTTGAAATTGGAGAAGGATAGGGACAAAATAATAAGGAGAGCAAATTAGCTCTGAAATCTAATTGGCCCCCCGCTTGATAATTTGTTGTTTCATAAAACAAAGTGTATTTCTAATTTTTAAAAGGAGGATCCCACTACTTCGGGAGAAATAGAGTATTATGCCAGTATCTTGAATGGATTCATCTCCATTCTTGAATCTCTTAAGTAGGGTTGGGATACCTACTTTTCATTTTTGAAAAATATGTATGCAAATATTTTGAAGCTTGTATAGAACTAGCTCATGTTTATAACTGTACTGAATTCTTTGTGGGAACCCCGCTTTGTCATTGATGCCAAAGGGGGAGGAATAAGTGAAAAATTTATATATTTCTCAAGGGGAGCATCAGATGTATATCGCAGATTCATGTACATGGTCAGGAGGTTATGTAAATTCAAAGGTAGATTCAGGGTTGACACCATTTTTCACATGAGTGTTGACATCAATGCCAAAGGGAGAGATTGTTGGCAATTGACACTCATCCGGTAAGAGTTATTGGCATTTTTGGTTGTCATTGATGGCAACTCATCATCTCAAGGTAAATGGTTTCATTATTTGGTTAACCGACATTCATTGCATTTAACTGGTATTCACAATGCTTTACACCAATATTGACATTTACTTCATACCCGACCATGTCCTGATCCCAATAACGTGTATATGGAACCCAGTAATGGATAGGACCCAGATAGGAAATCCTTTGGTCCTGATTATTTCTTTCATGGATTTTGTGGTAATGTGTGATGGTCGACATGGTCATTAGGATAATGTTTCAAACTCATTATGTATCGGCTTCCGACATGTTTATATTTTTCATTGAAGTCAACATGGTAAAATTGGAAGGATATTTAAGAAGATCATTTCAGCGGCAGATCACATATGAGATGTAATCGAATGCAAATTTTTGGTTGCAAATATTTCAGTGAGTATTGGTATACATTTTGGTTAGCGATTAGAAGCGTCTATGTGCAGTTTCACGTTCACAGCATAACCGATAGCAGAACAGAGCATTAGACAATCGGTATACAAAGAAGGATACCAGAGCATTCACCGAAACTTATCCAGCATGGTCAGATGCAATTTATAAGTTCACTTTTATTTGTAAACACTTTGTACTATTTTGTAAGTCAGTGAGACTTCTTATTTTGTGTTTGAGCAGTGAGCTCTAGGCAGTTGGCCTTTCTGCATGTACAGACCCCCTCATGTAATATTTGTATGCCTTGATCAAGTGTATAGATATTGTGGGTATCAACCCCACCATGGTTTTTCCCTTTACAGGGTTTTCCACGCATAAATCCTGGTGTTATGGTGTTGCCTCTTTATGTATTATTTGGTGTATGCACTTTAATTTTATTTATTGTTTATCGGTTAATAACCAATAAGTTCAAAACTGTCATTACCGATAGAACATTGATTCACCCTGTCCCCTCTCAGTGTTCTTGGATTCCAACAAAAAGGAGGGAAAAAATACCCATTAATTTTTTGAAGAGATTCATAATAATAAAGAAGCAGCATTCACCAGAAGTTGACCAAGACAAAATTGGTGAGATTGGAGGTAGTAGTTAAGGAATGAGTTGTAGTTCAGTTTGGAATATTCTACCTCTTTTTTATCTCGTGGATTGGGAGTAACTGAAGTCAGACAACAATGAAGAAACTTGTGGAAATAATAGATCATGACTCATAAATGATTATGACATGTTTTGTACAAATTTTCAACCATGAGTGTATTTTGATGTTGTAAGAGTTTGAATAGGATTAGAACACTCTCAGTTCTCATTTTGGTATTTCGGTTTGGTCTTTATTGTAAGTTATGGAAAGAATCATTCATCTCTTTTCTATTGTGGGAGAGTTGACATTTGTTAGACAATTGTTTAGAGTATGTAATTAATCTAACTCCAAGATTCTATCTATAAATATTAGATTTTGTTTGAGTTGAAAATAAGGAAAGTGTTGGTGTAAATAAATATTATTTTGGATATTATTACACTTTACTTAAGTTAACTTAGGATAATGCATCTCTTCGTAGTTTGGATTTGAGACACTTAGGGAAGTGTGCACAAAGGGATAGAGCTTGTAGGAGAAATTCCACCTTTTGTGGTCTTGTTTTGTTGTTACACTCCACATTCGGTGGGTCATCCACCTCTTGTGGAATATTATATTATTTCTCTTACCTACCCCTAGTATTTCTTACCTACCCTTGTTTCTCATTGAGCCACATGTCATAATTGTGTGCTCGTACATCCATATGGCCTTGCCAATATAAGCAGGCCTATATTCATTATATTGGTTAATCCAGTTGATCATTTGCATATTGATGAGAATACAGTTTTGTTCTTGTCATTCTATTGTCTCTCTTTTTATGCTTTTCATTGTGCCCTTGATCTTGGAAAAATCCTACATGGTATCAGATCCATTGGGGCTTCATTGATTCGTCTTGAAGAGACATTATTGCGACGTCAAGAGGTAGATCTGAGGAGCAACATCTTTTGGAGGCGTCCTAGACTAGATCTGACCCCACCATTGCGTCCAGAAGGTCATTTCCATGAATTTTGGTTATAAAGTCAGCCTATTTTGGTGAGAAATTTTTTTTTCACCAATTTTGCTATTATTGTACGAATTTCGAAGAAAAAAATTAGTTTTTTTCCGAAAAAAAATTAAAAAAAATTTCGGAAAAAAATTTTCATCAAATTTTTGTTTTGTTTTAGGGGGTCCGCAGACCCCCCCGTGACCTGCCGTACTCTGCAGGACTGCAGCTCCAGTCCACTGGTGGCTTCCATGCTCCCGGCGCCTCCCCAGCTCCTCGGCTCCCTGGCACCAACAACACCGGCGGCACCAGCGGCTCTTCTGGCACCGGTGCCTGTTGTCGTACCGGCCACTCCGGCCTTGCCATCGCTGCTCTAGTAGCACCTCCCGCAAAGCCGCCCTCGGCCCTGCTACCCACCGTCACCGCTGACCCCATAGTACGCACGGTGCAACCGCCTTAGTACGATTGCAACTCCCCCGCTGTAGTTCGCAACTCACTACACAACGGCCCCGCCAGGCTTCCCCGCGCCATCCCGTCGCTGCCCCGCCACCGCCCGCGTAGGCCACCTACCATGCCGCCACCTGTGCAGGAAACCCGACGAATCCATGCCCGCCACGTGGCAGGAGGCCACTGGCCCATGGCCACCTCATCATCTGACACTTCATTCACCCAGTCAGATTTTCAGCCAGTTAGATTGTGCCAAGTCAGCACCCAGTCAGCTGTGAATTTTTGGCGACGGTCATACGAGCGTCAAATTTAAGCCCGTAATTTGCTAAAATCGGTGCCACATTAGCAGATTTTTGAAATTTTTTGACCCCCTCTTCATTGAGCTTTTTAGTTTTGGAGTTCAACTTTGAAAGGCCATATCTTGCTCAATTTTGCTCCTTTTTTGGTGCAATTTTTTTTGAAATGGCCTAGAAATTTCGTGCTCTTCACAGTGGTGTGGTTATTTTCTAATTTTGGTGCATAGGTTTTTTGTAATTTTTGGATTCTCTCAGTTGTACCTATCCAATCCCCAATTCTGCAACTTCAAAGGCCTCGTTTGAGCTCATACGACCTCTTTTTCAGGTGCCATTTTTTTTGAAAGTGCATGTTTTTTCATCTACTTTCATAATCTATGATAATATTTTAGAGATTTTGAGTGGAAGTTGTACTTTTAGATATTGGTCTTATTTGGCCTATTAGGTACTTGTAAAGTGCTTGGATCTTAGTTTAAATCTCTTGCATTATTAGTTTGAGTCTCTTTTGGCCTTATTGAGGCAGTTGTAAAATTGAAATCAGAAGCCCACTTTGCCATTTTTTGCAAGTGGCCTATTGTATACGCACTAAGTATAAAGTGCCAAATCATCACTTTTGGGGGGGTTCTTTGATTGAGTGAATTTGGGGGGGTGTCTTGTGTGATTGTGCCTCTCTTTGTGCTCTTTCATTTTTGTTGCAATGAGTCCTCATAAATTTCCACCTTTAACTCCACATAATTATGCATCATGGAAAATTAAAGTATGGAGCAAATTAATGGAAAAGGGTCTCACACATTACATACATGGAACAATAGCACCACCACCTGATCCTAAGGTTGATCCTAATGCTCAATTAGAATGGCTCACTAAGAATTGCATGGCTCTTGGAACTTTGCACAAGTATGTATCAGATGACCTCATCTTTCATATTGAAAAGTGTACTACAATCAAAGATGCTTGGGATATGTTTCAGAAATTGTATGGTCAAGTTGATGAAATCAGAGGTTATAAGATTGACAATGAGCTCACCAACTTGGATCCCAAGAGTTTTGATACAATCCAAGATTATGTCACCAAAGCAAATAAGCTAAGAGCAAAGCTTAAGGATTGTGGAATAGACAAAAAGGATGCTCAGTTGATATTCAACTTGTTGGACAAGCTTGCAAAAGAATATGCAGCATTTGTGTCTAGCTTCCAAACTCATCATTTGACAGTGGGGTGTTCCTATGTTATGCCTTCATTTGATGCTTTCATAGAAATGTTGATATTGGAGCAATCTAAGTTGTTGAACATGGGTCTTCTCAAGTCTTCAAAGTCCAAGTCTTTGGTGGCTAATCAAGGGAATCAAGGAAGTCAAGGCAAAGATTCCAACAAGAAGAAGAAGCAATCCAGGTCTAAGCCACAACAGGAAAAAGGAAAATCATCCTCTCCATCACAAGGCTATTTTTCATCCTCTTCCAAGAAGGGGACACCACCTAAGAAGGATAAACCAACTTGTGCATATTGCAAGAAGTATGGTCATGATGAGCATCGATGCCACACAAAGCAAGTTGATGAGTTAACTAATCTTCTTAAGAAAAACAACATCAACTTGCCATCCGCCTACACAAAGAAGGATTCATCTCCTTCCTCTTCCTCACATTCTAAGGGAAAAGGGCAAGCATTTGTGGCTACAATAGGTTCTTCATAGCAATGGATACTTGACTCGGGTGGCTCATATCACATGGGTTCTACAAAGGAGCAGTTTTCTTCATTGGAGCCATCTAAGGTACCTCACATTTACATAGGTGATGATACACAAGTTGAGGTTGAAGGGAAAGGTTTAGTTGACATGGATGATGGAACTTTTGAGAATGTTCTCTATGTTCCTAACTTGTCTACTAACCTTCTCTCTATCTATCAAATCACTCACTATGGAAATGGGAAAAAGGTTGAGTTTACACCAGATTCAGTTGTGGTAAAGGAACTTGATGATGATGCCTTGGTAGCAGTGGGACAAGTCAATGACAACTCAAGGCTTTATTCATTCTCCCACTTTGTGCCAAGTTCACCTTCTAGGGTCTTGCTTACTCATTCAAATTTCAAAAGTAAGCTATGGCATGAGCGGTTTGGTCACCTCAACTACCGCTATCTTCAACAGCTAAGCACTAAAGACATGGTCATAGGTCTACCTCGAATCAGTTTTTCAGAGGGTGTATGTTCAGGTTGCTCCATGGGCAAGCATCCCGAAGAGAAGTTTTATAAAGGGAAAGCTTGGAGAGCTTTGGAAGTTCTTCAACTTGTTCACAGCGATGTAGCAGGTCCATTTCCAGCACCTTCATTTAGCAAGGCCCACTATGTCCTCACCTTGATTGATGACTACTCCTGCTTCACTTGGGTCTACTTTCTTATTCATAAGAGTGAAGTATTTGATAGATTTCAAGACTTCAAGACTCGTGTGGAGAAGCAATCTTGGAAAGTGGTGAAGATTCTTCGCACAGATAATGGAAGGGAATATGTGAACAAAAGACTTGAAGATTTTTGTACATTTGAGGGGATTGATCTTCAGCATTCTGTCACATACTCTCCACAGCAGAACGGAGTTGCAGAGCACAAGAATCGAACTCTCAAAGAAATCGCTAGTTGTATGATACATGCATGTTCTCTTGATCCCGCCTTTTGGGCAGAGGCTATCAGTTGTACCACACACATCCAGAATTTGGTTCCTCACAAAGCTTTGCAAGGTATTACTCCTTTTGAGGCTTGGGCAGGAAGGAAACTGATTGTGAGATATTTTAGAGTCTTTGGGTGTCCAACATGGGCTCGCATACCTCCGTAGAAATGCAAGGCATTGGAACCACAGAGTCGACCTTGCATATTTGTTGGATAGCATGAGGGTGTTAAGGCATATAGATTGATGGATCCTGAGACACACGAGGTGTTCATTGAGAGGAGTGTTCACTTTGAGGAAAACTCTCCTAGCTTAGCCTCTCTACCTCCTCCACCTTCCTCCATTGTGGATAGTGATGCTAGTGATTCAGATGATGAGATTCCTTCAACTCCAACTCACAGGGTTACACCTCTGCAGGGTCCACTTGCAATTGAGGAGCCTCGTTCTCCACCTCCACCTAGACCTCGTTGGGCTCGACAGACACTTGAGTCTGCGGGTTCTCTTGTTGGGGATCCTTCAGATACACGGAGAACTCGATCACAACATCAGGATCTTCCACATGCATTCATTGCTACTGCTTCTGATCCACAGACATTTTAGGAAGCATCAGGGGTTCCTGAGTGGGACCAAGCTATGGAGGAAGAGTATAGTTCCTTGATGAGGAACAACACATGGGATTTAGTCCATCTCCCTAAGGGGAGAAAGATGGTTTGATGTAAGTGGATCTATCATACCAAGTTTGCAGCGGATGGTAGTGTGGATAAGTATAAGGCTCGACTTGTTGCGAAAGGTTTCTCTCAAGTTGCAGGTGTTGACTATACTGAGACCTTTGCACTCAGAGCCAAGATGAACTCCATTCGCTTGACACTTGCTATTGCTGTAGCTCATGGTTGGGCTATACATCAGATGGATGTGAAGAGTGCTTTTCTTCATGGTGATCTTGATGAGGAGATTTATATGGAGCAGCCACAGGGTTTCATCCAGGATACTTCCTTGGTTTGCCGACTAAGGAAATCTCTCTATGGCCTTAAGCAGGCCCCCAGGGCTTGGTATGCCAAGATGGATTCCTTTCTTCTCTCAGCAGAGTTCACCAGGTGTCATTTTGATCCGAATGTCTACATTTTGCGACAAGATGACTCTCACTTGATACTTGTGCTCTATGTTGATGATTTGATCATTACAGGGAGTACCGCATCCATCATTAGTAGGGTCAAATCTGCTTTGCATGACAAATTTGCTATGACTGACTTGGGTCTTTTGCACTACTTTCTTGGGATCGAGATTTCACAATCACCTTCCGGGATTACACTATTGCACCCCAAGTATGCTCTTGATCTACTTGCATGCTTTCATATGGTTGATTATAAGCCTGCCTCGACTCCCTTTCTTTCAGGAGTCAAGCTTGAGGCTCAGTGTTCTTCTCCACTAGTTGATGCCACTTTGTATCATCAGCTTGTGGGTAGTCTCATCTACTTGACCCATACACGCCCTGATATTTCATTTGCAGTTGGCATGGTTTCCTGCTTCATGCAAGAACCACATGAGCTTCATTGGAAAGCCGCCAAATGCATCCTTCATTACATCCAGGGTACACATCACTATGGGATTCACTATGCAGCAGACACAGGACTTCGCTTGGTTGGTTACACAGACTCCGATTGGGCTGGCAATCTTGATGATTGTAAGTCTACTTCCAGTTATAGTTTTCACCTTGGTTCAGGCCCCATTTGTTGGCAGAGGAAGAAGCAACATGCTATTGCTCTCTCTTCGACTAAGGCTAAGTATCGAGGCACTGTTAACGCAATGACAAACCATTTGGCTCCAGCAGATTCTCACAGAGTTTGGATTCACCACTCCATGACCGACAGTTCTACATTGTGACAATCAAAGTGCTATTGCAATCTCGAAGAACCCGGTCTAGCACCAGCGGACCAAACACATCGAGATTCATATGCACTATATCCAAGAGCTGATTCAGGAGTAGGTCATTGATTTGCAGTATTGTCCTACAGCGGAGCAGGTTGTTGACATATTCACCAAACCTTTCACCGAGAGTAAGTTCCAGCAGTTGCGAGCTCTCTTGTGGGTGCGAGATTTGTCATTTGGGGGGGTCAGCTAACTTCTCCTTCCTCTCTTATGGGGGGGGGGGACTTTTTCCTCTTTGGGGTTTTGTCCTTCTTCTTTAAGAGTCTTTTGTACTTTCATCTCTCTTTTTGGGGGGGAGTTTTTTCCCACTGGGTTTTCTCCCTTTCTCTGTTTGTGAGAAATTCCACCTTTTGTGGTCTTGTTTTGTTGTTACACTCCACATTCGGTGGGTCATCCACCTCTTGTGGAATATTATATTATTTCTCCTACCTACCCTTGTTTCTCATTGAGCCACATGTCATAATTGTGTGCTCGTACATCCATATGGCCTTGCCTATATAAGCAGGCCTATATTCATTGTATTGGTTAATCCAGTTGATCATTTGCATATTGATGAGAATACAATTTTGTTCTTGTCATTCTATTGTCTCTCTTTTTATGCTTTTCATTGTGCCCTTGATCTTGGCAAAATCCTACAGAAAGTAACAAGTTAGTGCTAGATTTTGTTAGTAGTGTCTTTGTTCGATTAGAAAGTTCTAATATCAATTTATTTAATATATTTGAATTGTAATAAGAATATGATCTGAATAATGAAGCTTGTATATTGTAGATTGAATGCTAATAAGTAAGATTGAAGCCACTCAAGCAAGGGCCTCTTGAGGTGTTGTGACTATCTAGTAATTTTCATTGTTTTTCATTATGCTTTTACTGTTAGTAGTGAGTTTTTAGAATAGGTTGTTTTGCAGCATAGTTAATTCTAATAATTTTAGAACAATTAGCTTGCAGTCACTGTTGTGTCAATTAACCAGTTAGCTTGCAACAACTGTTGTGTAGGATTTATTTTCATTATTGTTATCTTTTCAACTCAGTTTATTGATTTCAGTTAATTTTATATACACATCAATAAAACAACCTAAAAAGATTACCTATTCCACATATAGTGTTGACAACATTCAAGAAGACACCATCGCGCATTGATAATTTAATGAACCTCTCTAGAATAATAGGTTACTCTATGTGAGATTAGTTGCCCAGGCAAGTGTGTGCATTGAGTTGTCACCACCAAATTATTGTACTCACTGGAGATTAGTCATTTTTTGTGTTGTTTCTAGAGACGATGTCAAGGTATGAGAGTCTATAGGTTTCTTTAATGATTTTTCTTATTTTTCTAGAATTGTAGTTTTCATTCAAAGCACTTAGGATTGTTAGAAATTTTACAAATTACCATATTTAAATCAAGCAGTAGAAAAATCAGATTTTGTATCTATGAGGCACAACCAAAAATCAATGTCATTAGCAACAAGTGTGGAACAACAACAAGAAGCTACTAACTTTGATAAGGTGTTAGTATGCCCTTGTTTAAAGGAGCATATCGATATGCTTAAAGAGAGTAATATGAAAAACAACAAAGACATGTTTTCTAGCTTCATAGAAGAATTTTGTTCATGTATAGATGCCAAGATAGCACTTCCTAAATCAAGAAATTCTAACCATGACAAGGTCTTGGTTTATGAAGAGGCAAATGAAGACAACCTTGTTTTGAAAAATGAAGAAGTTTTTCAAAATAAAGAATTTAACATGCATGAGGTTGATGGTCAAGATGAACGCGATATCAAATTAGAACTCCTACTTCAAGAAGAGTTGTTATAAAGTCAAAATCATTGTCTCATGCAAAAAACTAAAGAAGAGATTGAAAAAAACCAATTTTTGGATGACTTAGAGATGTTTTCCTCAAATTTGGATGCTAAACCAATTTCTTTTGTAGACAAAAATTATGAGTAGCCTGAGCATAATGCATAAATTTTTATGTTTGTGTCAAATCACTCACACAAAATGGAATTTACAAATCAAAAAGAGGATAAAGAAGAGGCCCATCAACATAAATCCAATAAGGGGAATTCAAAATTTGTTATTTCACAAGGATGTTCCATCAGGCATCTAGCTAAGATAGAGGCAAACTAAGCATCACAAGTTACATCTACACCCAAGTATGAAGTAATTGTTGAAGATGAAGCTAAATATGCAGTTACTATTGAAGAAGAATGGTTTCAGCCTACTTTATCCACTTCAAAATAGCAATATGTATTGTCAATATGAATTAGTAAGTTAGATTGTTTATATCTTTCAAAAACCATTCCAATCGTTTATTGAGTTTCTACTTATGTTGCAACTCTTTTTGGTTGCTCATAAATATATGAAGCATTGTAAGTTATTAAGAAAAGGTAGTTATTTCACAAAATCAGTCAATGGTTTTGTTTGAGAAAGTTTTATTTGCTAGTTAGTGTAAGTTAGGATAGGTTTTCCATTCAATAAGTGATATTGCACAATGTCTTAAATGTCTTTATATTTAATTGTTGAAGCATAGTTAGTTAGGTGTTGTATAGTGTAGTTAGCTCCCCAATTCGTGTTTAAAAGACTATTTTTAGGTGTTCATAGCTGATTGGTTGGTGATATTTTAAGGTCACTTATCTTTCAAGGTTTTGAGTCATGTATTCAATTTTGAAAGGGAGTCTTAGAATATGTTGTCAAAAAATTTCAATTAGGTGGTTGGGTCTTTATGGAATCAAGAATGTATATCAAAATTATGTTGTCCAAATGGTCTCATCAAATTTTATTTGATGGTAATGGACATTTTTTAAATTTGTATCAAAAGTCATTGGATGGAGAATTTCTTTTATAGAAACTATTCAGGTTTCCTGCAATAATTGTAGTGTGATTGAACAGTCAACCCGCACAAACTTCTAGGAAACCTACGACAACTACTGATGATTAATATGCAACCACTCTTAAAAGGACCTTACATTCAGCTATTTAGGGACCTAACTTTTAATTATTCACCAAGTTTGTAGCTTTTCACTACATCACCATAGGTACTTACATTTATGATTCCCATTTATCAGTAATATTTATCATTTTTAGTTAATTTACTATCTATGAATTGCAATATGCTCATAAATTATAATTGTTCTAATTACATCCTTAATAATTGATTTATTCTACCACCCTCATCTAAACATTTCATTCGAGGACAAATGGCATTTAAATTGGGGGAAACATGAATGCCTTGTATTGTTGTCCTACATCATAGGAGGATGACCTTGATTGTATATTTACATTCTTACCTCCTACACGCATGATTGTGTTTACTTCATTTGACATGTTGTTCTATTGATTTCCTTTTGCTATTATTTCCTCAAAGTGACAAAAGGGAAAGGTATTTAGCAATAGTTGTATTAAACAAGAATGAGAAAGTTAAGGGAAGTGAGAAGGAACACCAAAGGATAGAAGGTAGTCCCCTAATTGCAGTGATGATGAAGGTGAAGAATTTTGAGAGTCTTAGTGGACAACAAGTAAAAGAAGATAGTCATGATACAAATGCAAACAAAACAAAAAAAAAGCGATGAAATTTTTTAAAATTAGCAAAGTACAAGATTTTAGTAGGATTTAAAATTATAAAATGTAAGGGTAGAAATCAACAATGGAAAGAACAATGAAAATGGATTGTATTACGAGGAGAACACAAAAAGAACAAAGCATGACAACGAGAGGAAGGAGATTGATGAGAAGACAATTGTAAAGAATAAAGCATAGTAGTGGCAACAATGAAAGTCTTTACAATTTGACTATATACAACATAAGAGATGATGAACCAAGATCAAAGAATGATGATAATCAACAAAGCCTGGAAAGAATATTTCTAGACCCCTTGTAGTAGCAAATACAATGAGAAGAAAAGATAATGGCATTCTAAAAACACCAAAATATATGACAGTCACAAGATTTCATGCTAGTAGCTTTCATGATTAACCTAAGTCCTTTCCCTACTCAAGGATAAGCAAGATTTAAGTTTGGGGGAGTCATGAGTCTCTAAAGTATCCTATTTATTCCATGATTTATGACACCTTATCCATGTTTATAATGTTAATCTAATACATTTTCAAACATTACCTTGATCATATGAAGTATTAACTATGATAAATGATTATTGATTTGCATTTGTATATCTATCTAGTTAATACTAAATTTTGATAATATATTATGATAAATAATTATTATTAAATGTCAATTATTTTGTAAGGATTAACGTGTTCCTTATGAGAGTTTTGAGTCATTCATGCAATTGGAAAGAAGAAGAAGCAAGTTGATAGTTGTCACTATGTAGTTGTTGACTAAAGGTGCATAAAAAGTATCTCCCTCTTTTCTTAATGAAATTAAGATTTAAAAAATGAGTTGGAAAGCTAAAAAGGAGTAACATATCCAAAAATCATTTGAGAAGATTCACAATAACAAATGGGCAACATTCACCAGAAGTTGACTAAAACAAAAGTAGCAAGATTGGAGGCAGCAATTAAGGATTGAATTGTAGTTCAATTTGGAATCTTCTACCTCTTTTTGATCTTGTGGACTGGGATTAATTAAAGTTAGAGAACAATATAAAAACTTGTGGAAACAATAGATCATGACCCATAAATGAATATGACATGTTTTGCATACATTTTCAGCCATGACTGTATTTTGACGTTGTAAGAGTTTGAAGAGGATTAGAACACTCACAACTCATTTTGGTTTGGTCTTTATTATTAGTTATGGAAAGAATAAGTCATGTCCTTGTTGTTGTGGGAGAATTGACATTTGTTAGATAGTTGTTTAGAGTATGTAATTATTCCAACTCCAAGATTCTTTCTATAAATGTTAAGATTTTGTTTGAGCTAAAAAAATGAGAGTAACCATTTACTGCAAGATTTTGTTAGTAGTGTCTTTGTTCAAATAACAAGTCTGATATTAGTCCATGTAATATATTTGATTTTCAATAAGAAGGTGATTTTAACAATGAATCTTGTATATTGAAGATCGAATGCTAATAACTAAGATTGAAACCACTCAAGCAAGGACCACTTGAGGTACTATGACTCTGTAGTATTTTAGGTTGTTGTTCCTTATGCTTTATTGTTAATAGTGATTTTTTAGAATAGGTTATTTTGTAGCATAGTTAATTCTACTAGTTTTATAATAGTTATCCTGTAACCACTATTGTTTGAATTGAACAGTCAGTTCGCAACAATGGTTGCATAGTTGGATTTATTTTCAGTAATGTTATTTTTTCAATTTAGTTTATTGCTTTCAATTAATTTTCTATACACATCGATATAAAAAACTAGAAGGCTTCCATAGTACACATATAGTGTTGACATCATCCAAGAAGACATTTCCATGGGTGATAATTAAATGAACCTCTCTAGGACAATGGGTTACTCTATGTAGGACTAGTTGCCTAGTTGATGGTGCATATTTAGTTGTCTGCACCATTTTATTATACTTAGTCGAGATTAATCACATGGCATATAGAATACTAAATTATATGCTAACACAAATAAATGTAACATATTAATCTATATAAAAAAATACTACACAATGAATCAAAGAGAACCTAAAATTTTGTCATGAAAGAGGCAATGTACACTAAATAACAAGATAATCTAACTATCTAATATAACATGCTTTAAAGATGAAAATGCTAGCATACCATTTAGTAAAGAAGAGAGAGAAAGAAGAAAGAAGAAGATTAAGCATAATATCTACGTAGGTGCATAGCATTGATGGGATTGTTGAGAGGTGTACCTTCCATGTTTGCTAGTTTGTAAGCACTTGAGTTATAGAATTCAATGATGATGTATGGTCCAAGTCAATTCAAACTAAACTTTCCTTTTTCACCTAGTAGAGTGTTCGCATTGTGTTGATTCTCACAAAGCACCAAGTCACCAACTGAGAAAGACAATTAAATAAATTTGTCGTTATAGCTTCATTGCGTGGTTTTTTTATAAGTTTGAAAATATTTGAGTGTGTTTATACATTGTTTATTGATAATTTCAAGTTGTTGGAGGTGTTTTTCTCTATTAGAATTGCCATCAAGGATTCCCTTGACAGAAATTCATAATGATGGAATATCTAACTCTAAAAGAATGATCGCATTGACATCATCAATGAGGTTACAAGGAGTAGTACTCATAGCTATAAAAATTCTAGTTTGATAAGCCCACAAATCATAAGACAATTGAGTATGAAAATCCTCACCATGTTTATTAATAATTTTATGAAGGATTTTCTCAATTGTCTTGTTAGAAGCTTCGACTTGACCATTTAATTTAGGATAGTAAGGAGTAGAAAAAGGAAGTTGAATGTGATATTTCTCAAGGAACTTCTTCACATATTTGCTCTTAAATGATGTACCATTGCCAAAAATTAAAATTGAAGGTAAACCAAATCAAGAAATGATCTTATCTATGATGAATTGACAAATTTAATCAACAATTTTAGATTGAAGAGGAATAGCTTCAACCCATTTGGTAAAGTAATTTGTAGTTGTGATGATGAAAGTATGTCCTTGAGAAGGAGGGGAGATTTTACCAATAAGATCCAAACCCCATAAATAAAATGACCAAGGAGCTACCTGAGCTCTAAATTCATGGGCAAGAGCATGAATCAAATTGTTGTGTTGCTAATGATGAGTATGTTTGATGTCCTAGGTTTTTTATGCCTCCAGTTTATACCACTTTTAAACTTTAGTTAAGACTTCTTTATACTTTATGCATTTAAAAGACAATAATTACTATTAATTATAATATATATACATGTGGCATAATGGTATACATGTATTATGTGTTCGATGAATGCTTGGCACTAAATGACCTTGAATAATGGTTTGTTTGTGTTATTATTTTCTTGTACTAATGTGGCACATGAGCATGAAGTCAAATGAAGGAAGGAAGAGTTTTGTTGTGCCAATAATCCTTAGTCTAAGGAAAGTAATTGAATGCACATGCACGTGGGACAGTCAAGAGCAAAAATGGTCAAAGTAGAAGAAGAAGAAGAAGAAGAATAGTCTTTATAGATTTGTTTCTTGAATTAGTCTACTGTTATGCATCATCACTTGCAGAGTGATGGAAAGGATTTTCATTTATTTTCTGTTGTAACCATTCAATAAAGGAGCTTTCCTCTATAGTGAACTCCTATAGTTAGTTTTGTTCTTTCTGTTGAATAAGTTGCCTGAGTTCTCAACATGAGCGACAAGTAGTTAGAAGTAATAAAAGGATAGTTAATGACTAACTTCCTCCTTAGTGTTTAAATAGACTTTTGCTATCCTATATAAGTAGTAAGTTGATAAGGAAGAAAATGGAGTTATTTTGTCAGTCTTTAGTTTATTTTGTACTCAGTTATTACCAAATTTGTGAGAATGAATAAAATATCTTGATCTAGATTCTCTACAAATACTCTGGTGTAACTCTACATACATGTTATGATGAATAATTAATGAATGTTTCATAAGTAGTATCGTTATCTTGCAAAGGGACCACATTACTCAAGCAGGGCACTTGAGGTAGCATGGAAGTCTCCTTTTTATTTTTATTTGTTTCGTTCACATGCATGAGAAGACGAATTTAAGTTAATTTGTAGTTTTTATCACTTTATGCTTGTTGATAATGAAGCTAATGTAGTTAGTTAAACCGGTTGCAACCATATTTAGTTGCATAATTTCTGCACCTGCAACCACTACTATGTTTCTATAGAAGTCACCTACAACCACTATTGGTTAGTTAGTTTCGATTGCTTTAATTATTTTTGATAGGTAATGTACTTTATTTATGCAACAATACGAGTCAGAACTCTTCACTGCACATACAGTGCCAGTGCCATCTTTGAGATACATCCCCGCTTGATAATTTAAATGAGCATCCATGTAAGTCAGTTGGTGTAGCGCCCACCAACAAAACCCAAGGAAACTTAATACAATTAGACCCAAAAAGTGGAATATTTTTTTTTGTTTACTAACAAGGTTACATCTAACACAATCTAGACATTAAGTTTAAGATTTAGTTCAATAGTTTGAAATCCAATGTTAAATATTAACCTATCACCTCATACATTACACTAGTAGCGCTAGTGAAGTCATGTTTACAAGGTGTAATAACTTACAAGGCACCATCGTTTCCCCAGGGTATTGACGTCACTACTAAGTCCTACGGCAATATAGTTTATGGTTAATCTGTCTATTTTACCATTATCATATTAGTCCAATCCTATGATTCTAATGATTTATCCTATCATGGAACACATCTACAAATGCATGCATACATATTAATCTATATCACACACTTCACATGATATGCTCCTATTGTTTTCCATTATTCAATGCATCTACTAAGGCATGCTCATTAACCTTCTTATGCAATCTACATGCTCATAATGCTATCTATGCAATATTAGCTTTATGGCAGCCATAACACAATTGTATAAATTCTCATTTAGCTCCCAATGATGTCTATTTACTAAGTTCCATAATAGTTTTCAGCCTTAGTGATATTCTAGTTTAAAAGCATCTAACTACATCTTCAAAGATCTTATATTTTACATGCTTTACCAATGATAGTTTAAGTTCTTCATTTAATGTCATTGATCTCATAAATGTATGCTAACATCTACCTAGTTTACATCCATATTCATATGAAAATATTGAAGGTACAAGCATTAATTCATTCCACTGCTAAAGAAATAACATAAAAGGAGTATCAATATCCATTTTACATCATATCTACATATCTACTATTTAACATTTCATTACCACATAAAGAATCATATTGGTGATTTAACTATTTGACAAAATACAATTCAATTACAGTTAACTAATTCATCTCATATACAAAGCATGACAAATTCATTCATGTTCTATAAGTTCAAATTAAGGATTATACATGATTAACAATGATAAGACATTACTAGCAAGGGTATATCATTTTCTTCTTTCCTACTACTTACATTCGATTAACTCATTTTATTACTTCCACTTGAATGTACCATCTAAAGTAACTCATGAATACAGTATAGGTTGTTTTTTTACATAGTATTACAATCATGAGTATCACTCACTTCTTATACAACATTCTTAGATTATTACATGATTTAAGTTTATCTACCATAAGGTGTACAATACATGAAAATGCTCCAAGGGTTCAAAATCAACATGAAGAAGGCTCCAAATTCACGTACGAAGACAACACCCAAGAAGAGGGAAAAACCCCAATGAAAAAAGATCCAACCACCCAACCAATGTGGAACCTACAAGGAACCACCCCCCGAGCTAGGAGATGTCGCTAGGTACCAACTCGCACACTAAACCAAGGTCGACACTCTACCAAAGAGACTAACACCAACAACCTCCACACACATATCAATGCACCAAGCAAACAAGAAAGAACAAGAGGTTTCCAGAGGTCGATAAAACATCATAACAAGAGTACAAAAGTAAGAAAAGGACTCACATGTACGAGGGAGTGTCATCACACACCAACCAAGAGCAAGGCACTAGCCTATGACATGTGGAGCCATCTCAACCTTGAGAGAGAGACCAAGGGAGACTAGCTTATCTTCTCCATGGTCTTCCCATGCTCAGCCTAAAACATCCTCCCTAGGACTGAGTCATGAGGCACTAATAAGTTATTATCTTTTAAATTATCTAACTACCCATACCCATTCATTAATTAGTTATCACTTGATTACAATATGGTAAACTTCCTTATACCCCAAAAGGTCTAGACTTCATGCGTCCTTACAAGGAACCTCATGAAAGTCTATCTCTCATAACCCCCGGGTGTCATAAAGGAGCCCACTCCCTCTACATGGATCCGAAACAAAAAATAAGAGGCTCTTACACAAGTAAAAGGAGTCGGACGCCATGCCAACCATGCCAAACCATGACACACACACGTACCCCAAAGACCGAACAACAACACATGTAGAAGAACAAGCCTCTCAACCAAATAAATATAACGAACTCATGATACCATTGCACTAAAATATATCAACATCACGAGGTCTTCACACTCGCTACCACAAAATCAACAGTATGGTTATTTCCTCATGGAAAAATCATCACGAGGGCATGTCAAAATGGCAAATAAATCTCATGATACACAAGTAAAAGCAAAACTCACATTAACAATTGGTTTAAAAGAAAATGACACAAACAACCTCTAGATGCAAAACCCAAACTGAAAAGACTCTAATTGGGAAAGGTGGAGTCAATGGACAATCCGCAGTTACAATGACATACTCACATGTATAAGTATAAGTTTTACGATATCCATTATTATAATATTATCAATGCTTTTGTCAAATTAAAACCATTAACTTAATATTTATCAATAGCATAAATATATAATATATTTATCTCAAAGAATTATCAACATATATATATATATATATACACACAGACACTCTATTTTAAAATCCATTTTAAATAAAACAAAACACATTTTATTCAACGTAAAATAAAATACATTTTAATTAGAAATAAATTGCGTTTTAAATAAAATAAATTAAAAATAGTTTTTAAGTAAAATACATTACTTTCAAATAAAATAAATTAAAATAAAATATATTTAAAATTTAATAAATTATATTTTAATTTAAACAAAATAAAATAAATTTTAATTAAAACAAAATAAAATAATTTTTCCATTGCGGATCCAATCCTAAGCCTGCCGTCGGACAGGAAGGTCAACATCATCCGGGTCTATTTCCTGCCAGAAAATTACCTCCCCTCAGAAACTTCAGATGATGAGTCGGATGCTGAAGATGATGATGAGTCGGAAAAAGAGGAACATAATCGTATCATAATGAGGCATATGGAGAAAGAAGTTGGGCGAGAGCGCATGAAAACATTTGGGGAAAATGCATGGGAGGTGTTCCGTTGTGCAATTTTAAATGGTAACATGGCCCCGTTCTACAAGTTCACTAACTCAGCTGATTGGTGGCTCTCTGAACAG